>NC_068385.1:5072576-5310342 GCF_023724105.1 Carassius gibelio | reverse complement strand
CCAATCCAGCACACGAACACGGAAGACGGTAATCCAACTAGGACACGGAGACATGAGAGAGGATCTGACCACAGAGAGAGAGTGAGGTGAGTATAAGTAGCTGAGGTGTGATGAAGATCAGCTGGAGCGAGACAATCAACACCCAGGTGATGACAATCAACTAAACGAGCACATGGAGACAACGTAAGTACAAAAACAACCACAAAACATGACACGGAGGAAACACTGGATTTCCTACCGTGACAGTACCCTCTCCCCTAGGACGTCACCTGACGTTCCCAGCCTGCTTTACCTGTAGATTGTAATCATCTATAAGGTGGTGATCCAATATGTCCCGAGCAGGAACCCAGCTTCTCTCCTCCGGACCGTAACCTTCCCAATCCACCAAGTACTGAAAACCGCGTCCCCTCCGTCTAGAGTCCAGAATACGATTAACCGAATAGGTGGTTTCCCCATTAACGAGACGAGGCGGGGGGGGAACCGGGGCAGGCGGATTAAGACGGGAAGAAATCACCGATTTAATTTTGGACACATGGAACACGGGATGAATCCTCCTGTACGCCGGAGGAAGGCTAAGACGCACGGTTACCGGATTAATAATCTTGGTAATAGAAAACGGGCCAATAAATTTGGGAGCAAGTTTGTTAGAAACGGAACGCATAGGAATATTCTGGGTAGAAAGCCACACTCTTTGACCGACGACGTAACGGGGAGGCTTTGACCGGTGGCGATCGGCCTTAGCCTTGGTGCGCGACCTAGCCTGGAGCAGAGCTCTGCGAGCTCTGGTCCAGGTGCGGTGACACCTCTGGACTAGTGCGTGTGCGGAGGGGACCGAAACCTCGGATTCCGTACTGACAAAATTAGGTGGTTGGTACCCTAAACTACACTTAAATGGAGACATGCCCGTAGATGACACTGGCAAAGAATTGTGTGCGTACTCCACAACTGAGAGTTGCTGACACCAGGACGAAGGATTATTGGAAGCCAAACATCGCAAAACCCTCTCGACATCCTGATTGGCTCGTTCGGTTTGACCATTGCTCTGGGGATGGAACCCGGAAGAAAGACTAACAGTCGCTCCTAACAATTTACAAAATTCTCGCCAAAATTTGGACACAAATTGGGGACCCCTGTCAGAAACCACGTCTGTCGGAAGGCCATGTATGCGGAAGACGTGGTCAATGACAGCTACCGCTGTTTCCTTGGCTGAAGGTAATTTGGGCAAGGGAATAAAATGAGTCGCCTTCGAGAACCGGTCCACTACGGTTAAAATCACCGTATTGCCTTTAGAGGGCGGGAGGGCGGTGATAAAATCTAGCGAAATGTGGGACCAGGGTCTTGAAGGGACAGACAGCGGTAAGAGTAACCCATCTGGAGGTCGATTGGAAGTCTTACCAATAGCGCAAACTGAACAAGCCAAGACGAAATCGTGGACGTCACGAGCCATACCAGGCCACCAAAATCGTTGCTTGACTAGAAATCTAGTTCTACTAACCCCTGGGTGACAAGCAACACTGGAACAATGACCCCACTGGAGAACGTCTGACCGTAACCCCTCCGGCACAAACAATCGGTTCGGTGGGCAACGAGCCGGGGGCGTTACCCCTTCTAAGGCAGTCAACACCTTCGATTCGACCTCCCATCTGAGCGCGGAGATAATGATGGTCCCCGGTAAAATGGGCTCGGGAGTAGCAGTACGATCGGAACGCTCAAAAAGACGGGATAAAGCATCGGGTTTGATGTTTTTGGAACCCGGCCGGTAAGAAAGTGTAAAATCGAAACGACCGAAAAACAATGCCCACCGAGCCTGCCTGGAGTTAAGTCTTTTGGCGGTTCTAATGTATTCGAGATTCTTATGGTCCGTCCATACAATGAAAGGTACACCCGACCCCTCAAGCCAGTGACGCCATTCTTCCAGTGCAAGTTTGACTGCCAACAACTCTCGATTGCCAATGTCATAATTAACTTCTGCAGGAGATAAACGGTGAGAATAATACGCGCATGGATGCACCTTTCCGTCTGAGGATGCGCGTTGGGATAACACTGCTCCTACCCCCACCTCTGACGCGTCGACCTCCACTATGAATTGACGTGAGCGATCAGGGGTGACGAGAATGGGAGCTGAAACAAAGCAGCTTTTCAGTTTGGCAAACGCAGCCTCAGCTGCGTCTGACCACCTGAACGTCAAACTAGGGGAGGTCAAGGCGGTCAGAGGAGCGGCTAGTTGGCTGAAATTGCGAATGAAACGCCGGTAAAAATTGGCGAACCCCAGAAATCTCTGCAGGGCCTTGCGAGACTCTGGGGATGGCCAATTTACCACAGCCTTAACCTTCTCAGGATCCATGCGAACACCCTCAGTCGAAATGATGTGTCCTAGAAAAGAAACAGACTGTGCATGAAAAACGCATTTCTCCGCCTTGACAAACAATCCATTCTCTAGCAACCGCAGAAGCACTCGTCGTACGTGTTGCACGTGTTCCTGGAGAGACGAAGAAAAAATCAATATGTCATCCAGGTAAACATATATGAACAGATCGACCATGTCTCGCAACACGTCATTAACGAGTGCTTGGAAGACTGCCGGCGAGTTCGTTAGCCCGAACGGCATCACGCAGTACTCAAAATGGCCTCTAGGGGTGTTAAAGGCAGTCTTCCACTCATCCCCCTCCCTGATGCGGACCAAATGATAAGCATTACGTAAGTCCAATTTAGTGAAAACGGACGCTCCCTGCAACCTCTCAAAAGCTGAAGACATAAGCGGCAAAGGATAGGTATTCTTTACCGTTATGTTGATCAGCCCTCGGTAGTCAATGCAAGGTCGCAAGGATCCGTCCTTCTTTCCCACAAAAAAGAACCCCGCCCCCGCTGGAGAAGAGGAAGGGCGGATAAACCCCGTTGCTAGAGAACTGGATATATATTTCTCCATGGCCGCCGTCTCTGGAATAGACAAAGAATATAACTTGCCCTTAGGCGGAGAAGTACCTGGCAATAACTCTATCGCACAGTCATAGGGACGATGAGGAGGAAGAGAATCAGCACGAGACTTACTGAACACCTCCTTCAGGTCGTGGTACTCCGCGGGCACGCTAGCCAAATCCACTGCTTCCCCCTGAAACACAGACTCAGAAACATTAACACCAGCAGACAAAAGACAAGACAAATGACATTCCTCGCTCCAGCTAATCACAGATCCGAGGCGCCAATTGATCCTGGGGTTGTGTTTCTGGAGCCAGGTGTGACCGAGAACAATGGGGGATTGAGGTGAGTCCGTGATGTAAAATGAAATCTCCTCCGTATGGTTGCCAGACGTGATGAGGGAAACAGGTAAAGTGGTCTGTGTGATGACTGGCAGTTTGTGTCCGTTGAGTGCAAAAGGTGCAATGGGGTGTTTGAGGGAGGTGAGAGGAATGTTGAGTTTAGTGGCAAACTTAAAGTCCATGAAACTACCCTCGGCCCCAGAATCCAACAAAGCGTGATGATCGAGTGCGTGGGTGGACCACCGTAGACTCACCGGAAGGAGTGTCGATGTAGATGAGGTCTTCCTGGCAGAGATCCCACCCGATAGTAGCCTCAGTTTTACTATCGGGCTTGGTCTTCTTACCGGACAGCGCTGGATGTGATGTTCTTGGCTGCCGCAGTATAAACATAGTCCCAGGGATCTCCGCCTGATCCTCTCCTCCGGGGAGAGCCGAGCTCGCCCCACCTGCATGGGTTCAAGATCTCCCGGTGGGCTGACCGCAACCTCTGAGCGCTGACACTGAGCCTCCGGTCTGTTCGCGAGAACTGCTCTCCCCCTCCGTCTGGCGGCTTGATCGAGTCGGTTGTCAACTCTGATGGTGAGGTCAATCAGGCTATTGAGAGAAGAGGGGAGCTCGACGGCGCGGATCTCCTGTTGGATGCGGTCAGCCAACCCATGCAGGAAGTGATCCCACTGCGCCTCTTCGTTCCACTTACACTCCGCCGCCAGGGTGCGGAACTCAATCGAGTAATCGGATACGGACCTGTCCTCCTGACGTAGGTCCGTGAGAAGTCTAGCCGCTTCCCTCCCGGCGACGGAGCGGTCGAAGACCCGTCTCATCTCCTCCGAAAGGGCGTGGAACGAGGCACAGCAGCTGTCTTGGTTTTCCCACACCGCCGTCCCCCAGAGGGCAGCTCTTCCCGTCAGTAGTGACAAGACGAATGCCACCTTCATTTCCTCGGTGTAGAACGTGCGGGGCTGCAGGGCGAAGTGCAGAGAACAATGAGATAGAAATGATCGACAAAACTCTGGCTCACCCGCATATTTCTCAGGGATGGGGAGGCGTGGTTCGGGCTGGGAAATCCCCCCGGAGACGATCGGCGGTGTGGGTGGCGTGGGAGGCGCAGCGGGTGGCGGTTGTTGTTGGTGTTGAGTCTGGAGAGCGAGCTCGGACACCTTCGTCACCATTGCTTGGAAGGCTCGACCCATCTCATCTATCGCCTTGTCTTGGCGATCCATACGACCCACGGCTCTCTGCAGAAATTCCTCCAGATGAGATGGGGAGCGATCGCCTGCTGCTTCCATGATGGTCAGATCCTACTGTGACGACAGGTAAAAGAGGAGGAAGCAATTGCAGGCAATCAGATGATGTTTATTAGAAAGAGAGTCCAGAATGTTGGCAATGGCAAGGAAGGTCTACGGTGGCGTGAGAAGAGCTGGATGGTGAAGTCGATGGTGCAGGTGAAGGAGGTCAATGGATGAAACCAGGAACAGACCGGAACACTGACACGAGGACGACAACACGAACCCAATCCAGCACACGAACACGGAAGACGGTAATCCAACTAGGACACGGAGACATGAGAGAGGATCTGACCACAGAGAGAGAGAGTGAGGTGAGTATAAGTAGCTGAGGTGTGATGAAGATCAGCTGGAGCGAGACAATCAACACCCAGGTGATGACAATCAACTAAACGAGCACATGGAGACAACGTAAGTACAAAAACAACCACAAAACATGACACGGAGGAAACACTGGATTTCCTACCGTGACAACTATATATATATGATAAATAATATTTTTATTCAACAAGGGCACATTAAATTGATCAAAAGTGACAGTAAAATCCTTTTTAATGCCTTTCTTTTGAACGTTTTATTAATCAAATAATCCTATAAACAAAAAGAAAAAAGAAGAAAAAAAAGTCACCACGGTTTCCACAAAAAATATTAAGTAGCAAAAAAATTCTTAATTATTCTTTAAGTTTTATTTGGTATTAGTAGTAATTGTTCAATATAATATATTATTATAAATCATATAAATATAAATAACAAATCATTTATCATAACTGATGTTCTTTGAGTGTCCATCTGATTTGGATTCATGAAGTGGAATGGAGCTCATTAGCTTTTAGAATCAGCCATCATTCATTAGTACTAATAAAATTGTTCACAAATAAAGATTTCTTTTAAACCCAGATTGTGAAGTCCTTCTGAGAGAACATATCTGACATCATGCCATTTTGGGCTAATCCAGTGATAGTAGGGTCGCTTAGCCAAGATTAACTCTGTTAGTAAACTGTTGGTTGCTTTTATGAGGAAAGATTGATTTGGTTTCAAAGCTGGATTTGCTTGGTAAGGGATACTGGCCAAGCATTGAGCTAATAATTACAGTTACAATCTGTTAAGTGTATTGGCTTAAGCAGGTCTTGAACTGGCTGTTTTCTGAGAATGAATAGATGATATTTGCTGTAGTTGGACTCAAGGCACCGTCTGAAGCTCTACTTCTAAGTTTTGTCACTTCAAGATACCATTTTTGTTTTATAAGCACAGAAAAATTGTCATTGGTAACTTGTTGTGTCATGCCTGGTTGGTTTCCGACAGTCCATCTTGACATTACTGCTTAAAAAACACCAAGCTTTTCCCCCACTATGAGAGCGACAGCGAGAAGAAATGTTATGAGCAATGAAAGTGAACTACTGTATGGTTACACAAATATGCCCACTTTAATGAGATTTTGGAGAAAGGTTGATATTTGCTATCAAACAGCAGCTGGAGACGTGACCTCTTGGTCAATACAGTGTCTCCCTGAGGAGAAGGACAGTTGCAGTCATAATTAGCGAACTAATGAACAATGAAAATCTTTACTTTTTTTTTTTCTCTCTCTCTCTCTTGTGGTCACGCGAGAGTTGAGGCACGTCTTTACTTTAGTAAAGTAACTTTCACAGCACCTCTTAGTAATTTCACCAGAATGTGGAGAGCATAACATCGGCTTCAGAAAGTCAGCGGCAGTGAAGGAAAGTAATGAAGCATTGTGTGATTGTTATAGTTTTAGCACATCCCAAACCTCTTACAGGCCTTTATCACCAGACTGCAGCTCCTCGCTGAAACACGGCTTCACAGCATTATTATGATGGTCTCCCCAAAGTGTTTGTGCAGACGTGTGTGTCTGTAATAGTTTACTGTCATGAGTGGATGTGCCCATGTGGTTGAAATTCTGTCCTTAAACCCACAGCCAGATCACTTGTATCAGTCTGTTACAGAGGGACAGTGGAGAGAAGGCCAATCCCCTTACCACAACCCGTGTCCAACAAAAAACAGTCTGGCTTCACCAGATACACACACGTTTACTGTCAGCACATTTGCTCCACTGCGTACAACTCTGTGAAATGTCCAAGCTGCAGTACAGGCCAATTAAAAAAGGCAGAGAACATGTCTGGGCTCCACACGCAGCAGTTCTCAGAGATGAGGGACAGAGCAATCTGCTGTCACAACTACAACAGCAGAACTCTCTGTGGTCACAGTTACATCGAGGGCACACTCAGCAGATCTTCTGCTGTTGAGGTCCACTCAGATAACACATACAGCTCTCAATACAGACAAAAAATACACACACGCGTGCGCGCACACACTGATGATGTTGAGATCTCTGTGTGGAGCACTGGCTGCTGTCAGACTCTCACTGGATCATTACAATTAAAGGCAAAAATAATGCTTGGAAATGTGGACTGATATTTCCTACTGAGACACAACAGCAAAAGATAAAAATAACTGACTTAAACCCAATTTTTGTTGGTGAAAAAAGTAGTGGCTTTTGCACGGTACTGTATATGCTGAAAAAAAAAAAGTATCACGGTTTCCAAAAAAAAAAAATATATATATTTTCAATTTTGATAACAATAGCAAATGTTCGGGTGATCTGCAAATCAGCATATACAGTATAATTATTTCTGTGACACTGAAGTAAAGCTGTTGAAAATTCAGATTTACATAGGAATGAATTATATAAAACTTTTATTTTAAATTGCAACAATATTTTACAATATTATTGTTTAAATAAATATATGCAAATAATTATAAAAATTAATGCAAACATAAGCATGAGCATGAACACACACATTCACACATACATTTTCCTTGCTATCTAAATGGGGACATTATAGACTTATATTTTTTATACAGATACAGATAGTTATAAATTTTAAAAATAAACCCACCCCTACCCCTCACAGAAAACTTATGCATTTTTACAATTCCATAAAAAGTGAAAAATTTAAATAAAGAAAACTTTCTGAATGAGAAGGTGTGTCCAAACGTTTGGTCTGTACTGTATATATATATATCAGTTATAGTTATAAGTTGTCTTATAACTATAACTGATGAAACAGCATCACTTAAATCCCTGGAATTAGCTATGTGGCAAACAACAAAGCTGTGTGCTTAAAAACATATGGTCTGTCATTAAAATATATGGAATGGTGCTAACAGTTTGCCGATGTTTATTGCTGCCTGGTACTGGCAGAAGTTATGTACTGTACCTTTTAAAAGTGCTGATAAAACCCAATATCTCGCATCAGAGCCATTTTTTGTTTCAAGTGGGAGAGATTACAAGGGCAAAAGTCCATTTTAGTAACTAATGTTCGATTCTGGCAGGGGAGGTGAGACTGAAAAGAAGGTGGTTTCTGATATCCTCCTCGACTTCATTATTCTGCCAGACACTTCATCACCACCTTCCTTGCCCCAAAACGAAAATGATGATACTTTATCAAAACCTCCAAGCACGCTAATAGGCTAATTTGTCTGTTTATGGCCTTCTGCAAACAAACATGCACAACATTTGTATCCATAACCAAATACGTGACTGCGATTTTACCTATTGATACGGCTTTCCCAACTGTGACAGTAATTAAGGTGAGGGCACACACTCATTACGTGCCACTGATGAGGGTGCACATCAATTATGGGCTCAGGACGGCACAACAAGCTACATGCCATGGTGAGGGTTCGACTCTAGATCTAATGACCTATGGGGGCGATGTGGGTATTTTTAATAGTTTTTGCAGAAGCATGGAAGGACAGCTCTCGACAGATGTACAGTCCATTAGAGAAGCTTCACTTCCTCCCTCAATCTCTCCTGTCCTCCATCTCCCGCCTCTCAAATGAAGCCTGTCTTCCAAGCTGTCTGAGGGAATATCAAGGTAAACAAAATTATGCCAACAGTAAACATGTACACATTCCGCTCTGAGTGGCATGACGGTATCCGAGATGAGCTTGTGCCATCCCATAATGCTTCTACTTCTTGGAGGGATAAGAGGAAATGAGCCTGTTCCTCAAAAACACCTGTAACATTTTTGCAGTAACAGGTGGCAACTCTCTTTTTCTTGTTAAACAGAGCATTCCAGTCAGTGCTGATAACGTTACTTAGTTACTTTTTATGGAAAGTAATGTGTTACATTACTTTTGCATTTCTTTTTAAACATGAGAAGGACTTGATTGGTTTTAATATGATAAGTTCTATTTATAAAAAATGTAAAAGCCCTTTCACACCAAAAAGTGAATGAATAATCCTCAGGCTGAAGGAAAAGTAAATTCAAGTCTGTACAGTAGAACAGCAGATGAAGAATCCTAAATCTGTTTTTTTTTTTTTTTTTGTTTTTTTTTTTTTTCGAGTAGGTAAATTAATGCACTTCCACATTTAGTCTAGAACTACATCATGTTCACACAGTGCATAACGCCTCTTTGCTTCTGATTTCTCCCAATATGTGGACAGGAGACCTGTCAGTTAATAAAAGGGAAAACAAAGTAATTAGCGTTACTTTTTTTGAAAAAGTAAATCAGATATTTTCTTGAAAATTAAAAAGTAATGCGTTACTTTACTAGTTACTTGAAAAAATTAATCTGATTACGTAACTCGTGTTACTTGTAATGCATTACCTTGAACAATGGTTCCAGTTATGAAGTATTTCTGTAGCCCAATCTAGAAGTTAGTATCACCTGGTTCTCTTGACAAAAACTCACAGGTTTTGCGATTACTGCAGAAAAAAAAAAGCTAAGTTTATGATAATTACAAGTTTTGTTAATCATGATAAACTTCACAAATTAAATCTGCAACCTAAATGCAATCGCCTGAAGTAAAAAATCTGAATGTAGGCTATAAATAAACTACTAAGATAGATTCCAGGTTTTAGCCTACACAAATATTACATCCCTGCAGCACTATATAAGCAGGGGTTTTCACACTTTCACACTACAAAATACTGTACTACAGTATGTAGTAAATATACACATATATCCACTAATAATTATTTGAGTGTATGTCTTGAATTGAATTAATAGATTCTCTCGCCTCAAGAATTTAATATGAATTAGGTTCTCGCAGCCCCCATAACAGGTGCTGGCACCCCACAGGTTGAACACTCCTGCTGTATATCTGTCAATCTATGAGTGACAACATTCGCAACAGTTTATAAATCTTGTGAAAGTATAGAAATAAGCACAATAACAATCACAAATGTATCAGGAATTATGACAAATAAAAAAAGAACTACCCTGACAACCCCATGCATTCATCTGCTCTACACCTGGCATCTAATCATCCGGTCAACACATGGCTCTACACCAGTTCGACATCTCAATTGTAGGAAAACACCTCCGTATTTCTGATAAACCTTCTGCTCGCATATTTTTCTTTTATAATGTGTAATTATGACTGGGAAAATCAGAGTTATTTTCACTGACAGTACCAAACAGAGGGAAGGACTCTATCAAGTAAAAAAAAAATGGAAAAGAAAAATATAGAATTATCTCTTCTTAAAGGACAAATCATCTGTCAGATGTTGAAGTATGCAGATAAAATATAGTTTGTAGAAAATGTAGAAAATGTTTTCCAGCTACTCTCCCTCTCTCACTCACCCACTCACTCACTCTTTGTGGCCTGTATTTAACTAGACAGCTCTGTTGATGTTGTTTTCCCTCCTTTTCTTTTATTTTGCCCACTCTTGCTCTTCTTTCACTAGTCTCCCCATCCTCTCATCTGTCAAAAGACAGAAGAGATCCCTCCCATGCACTCCTCATGTCTCTCGTGTGCAACACGAGCGAGGATCAATGCATGTCAGTTAGGAGAGACAGTAATGTGACGCTGACACCTTCACTCCACATGACCTGTATGGGTTAACCTCTTGTTCCCCATGCTCTGGGTTCACAAAGACAGCTGAGGGTGTGTGTGAGCATGTGTATGATCCATGTCATTTCTGACATGTTTCAAACAGACTTAACGTGTATAGTCTGTTGTTGCCTGGGGCAACCTCTTCTTGTCAGTTCAGTACATTTGAAATGGTTACATCTGCATACATAAAACAGTTCCATAAACATCCAACGCTTCTCCAACTTCATAACCATTATAAGAAAGAGGTTTGCTTAAAATGGACTAGTTGCTCTTTTTCACACATGGTGCATTAAGTATTAAAAGGACAAAAAAAGCACAATAAAAGTATCGTAAAAAATGTCCATGTGATGCCTTAAAGGGGTTATATGATGCGATTTAAATTTTTCCTTTCTCTTTGGAGTGTTACAAGCTCTTGTTGCATAAAAAAAGACCTGTAAAGTTGCACAGACTAGAGTCTCAAATCCAAAGACATGCTCTTTATAAAAGTTCACACTCATCCACACTTAAAACGGCTTGTTTTGACACACCCCCACATCTCTACATCACTGGGTGGGAAGATCTGCATAACGCTGCCCAGATGTTCACATAAAGAAAGAAGGCGTACCTTTTATTCTGGTTGTAGTATTGTTGTTGCCACAGTCATGTTGTATTGCCGCTGTGTGTTTCACTGTGAAAGCGAAACTACTTTGTTTGGCCTTCCAAAAGAAGATTGACATCCACTTCGTCATGCCTGGAGCTGATCCATGCTGGTCGCTGAGAAAATACATCCACTTTGCACTGTGTATCACTGGATCTGCCTGCCGAACTGTTCTGAAGCCGCCTTGCCTCCTCTCACTCAAATCCACGGTGTGTGATGCTGTTTCGCTGAGAAAGTCAAACTACTTTGTTTGGCCTTCCAAAAGCAGACACGACCAAAATAAGAATAGGGAAAGACTCATTATATCATATCTAGGCATGCAACCATTTCTACTTTCTTCATAGATCAACAACACACTCCACACTGACTGAGATGAAGTTGACTATGCTCTCTGAACCTGGAACTCAAAGTTGGGAAAGGTTTGATCTCACTTTAGCTGTGAGAGTTTGACAAACAGTTACGTTTCGTAAACAGCAGAGTTGTTTGACCCCTGCTTCTGCTTTGCTGCTTATTGAAGTCAGTCTTCTCTTTCTTTCTGCACAACCTGCCCCAACCAATAGCTCGCTAAAAATGCAATTTCCATCTGTAGGTCGCTCAGAGGTACCCTTCACCAGGCAGAGGTGCCTATGTGTTATTCTAGCTCTTGTACAGCCACAGAAGAAAAATGGGAGGTGATTGTCATTTGGTGATACTGTATTTACTATGAGTGAAAATGTGATCATTTTGTATTAATGCACACCCCTAGCACCCTGTTCGGTCAGCCCAGCTCTCAGAAATCAATGCCTTCATTTTGTACTTAAGAAAAATACAGAGCCGCTGCTCATTTGCCACCATGCCACTCACTGCCTCATAATGACTTTCAAAAGGGGCACATGATCGCTGGAATTAGATTAAAGTCATTATTTAACAAGAAGGTCTATTTCTTTGAGCTCGAATCCTGCTCCCTGCCCTTTTTAGCCTATTTATTACTAGTGGAGATGTTGTTGTAATAAAGCGCATGGTTTGGCATTTCAAATGTCAATTTCTGCCAATTACACTTACGCTTCTGAATGGGAATAGATGATAGACGTGGAGACAGGGAAGTGCTCTGGAAAAGATCTGAGTGTTATCATTTATAAGATACTGTTTAGCTCAATCATCAGACAAAAGTGAGGTAAGGAATGTCTTTGGCATCACAAAAGACAGAAAAATTCATATTTGCTACCAAAACACAATCAAATATACATCAACGTGACAGCCGTGGTTTGATTCTGTCATCAGAAACTTTATGAATTTCTTTCTACTGTGGAACACAAAATGATATATTTTGAAAAATGTCCCAGTGTTTTTTGTTCATGCAGTGAAGGTCCTTGGGGTTCAGTGTTGTTTGGACCCCGACGTTCTGCATAATCTCTTTTTGACAAACAAATGGACACAGGTTTTGAACAAATAGTGAGTAAATTATGACAGAATGTAATTTTTTTTTGAGAGAGCAATTATTATGAAGCATTCCTTTTTATGAAAAGTGTCTAAAATTATGTAGTTAATTAGTAACTTTGTTTCATATTCTAGTAATTTCTACAACATTCTAACAAGGTGTTTGCTTAACTGAGAAACTAAATTGCGTACAAAATGGTGAGTACAGTATATATATATATATATATATATATATATATATATATATATATATATATATATATATATATATATATATATATATATATATATATATATATATAATTACATATCCTTTTTACTCTAATTAAGAAGAAAAAAAAGTTTCAGAAACAGTAAAAGTGTAGCTCCTACATATAGAATAGCCCACTTGACAGGCAGATTTACAGAGCTGCTGACTGATCCTGACCACCATCGCTTGCCGACAGGGTGACAGCATGTGGCACGTCCCATAATTACTGCCCGCAGTCAGAGTCACAGAGCAAACCTACGCATCCCCAACCCACAACTCAATCAATCACAATCTTGGCATGCCTGAACACTGCCCCTTCAAAAAATAACCTGTGGTGGCCAGTTATGAGGTGAGATTTTTTCTTCCTGTTCCAAATGTAATAAATCCTTAACAAGCTTTCCACAATACCTCTACAGTCTCTTAACTTGCCTACGGCTAAAGTCCACTCTTAAGCAATTAAAAACAATCCTGAGAGGACAGCAACGGGACCACAAGAACAGGTGAAACAAACCCTGGTCTAAAATACTGCACTTTTTTTCCTCTGGATCTGGCCTGCATAAAGCTCATAAAACGGTTGGCCTAATATACAACTGGAATGAATAATAAATGGGAAGCTGCCAATATTTGCAATCACGATTTCATAAATGATACACTTATGAAAAATAAATGGCCCAGTTCATTTCCTTTTCTTCCTGCTTTTCATGTTTTGAAGGTTCTCTTAAAAATATGGTGCAACCTTTGTCCAATGTGTATGCTGTTTCTTGTATATATTTGCAATCCTGGCTAAAAGTATAGATTGTAAGACTTAATATAAACAGGACAGGTATTAGCGAACATTTTTTAGGAAATATTTTGTTATCTGGATTTGTGGTTTCTAAGGCATTTCTTTATTCGCAAGAGAAATTAACTTAACATGCCCATAGACATCACCCAAGTCCCTTCTTAAATAAAAGTCTAAAAGATTATAACACATGCTACTGAATGCATTATGCACCAAAATTGAATATTTCTGGACTTTGTTTTGATCAAATATAATCCTAAGTACTGGAAAAGGCCAAAGCATTTCACCTTTACAAGCATCACAGCAACAAATACGTATAACAGCATGCAATGCTCTTCTGGCATGAAAGCCTCAGTATGCCTGTGCGCAAGTGTGCGAAGGAGAGTTTATGTGTGAAGCCCAGAGAGCAACAGAGTAAATCAAGCTAAAGGCTATTACACCCAGACCTTTTCAAAGGGTCATGAAGGCAACAGAGCCATCAAGGCTCAGCTCACGTTCACACTTAGTTCACGGTCGTGCAACACAGATGTCACAACGCACCTCCATTCTCAATTTTCCCCATACAGTCGACAGGTGAGAACGGCTCTCCAATCTACTATAAATCTGCCGCTGAAGGTGAATTATACTCAGCAGAGTCAGTGGAAAAAACTCCCATGGCTTTCAAACATCAAGCTGGTGGTGTGTCTGGTAATCAATAGTAATGTCCCATAAATAGAGTCTCCAGGAGTGACTACACTGTAATGAATTATGTTCAGTTGTTCTGTTCATGTTTAAGACCTGCAAATGTAAAGAATCAGATGTGTTTGCAGTCTTGACATAATCTATATTCAAATATTTTATCATGGATCGAATAAAATAATAGTCATTACAGAGTATTGACAAAAATATCATCAAATTCATGTAGAATGTCTGTGATAAAAATGACCAAATACAGGTAAAGACATGCAAAAAAATTTATTAAAATAAATAAATAAAAAAATTATATATATACACTATATATATATATATATATATATATATATATATATATATATATATATATATATATATATATATATATATATATATATATATGTATGTATTGCCTAGGAATCAAAGCCTTTGTGTTGCTAGCACCATGCAACTTCACTTGCTTAATGCTTACTATTTTTAATGAATAGGACACAGTATGCGGTGTATACTGCACAGTATTCATTAAAAAGCACACTAGTGCTCTTCTTTGAACATAGCCAGCAAGTCTATGTGTTTTCCCGAATGTTTCTTCACAACAAAGTAGTGTTTCGGTCCAGCGTTAAAGAAAGGCTAATTAAACAATCATAATACAGTTGTGTCTTTGAGCCCCGTGTCTGCTGTCCCGCTGACTTTGTCACACCAGTCATCTTGGTCTCCACCATAAAGCGACTCCCCAGGCTCCGGATTCAGAGAGGGCTTTACCCATAAACCCCTGCTCCTTCCCTCTGCCCATCTCCACAAAAGAAGAAAAAGCAGCAGACATCAAAGCAGGAAGCCTTGAGAGTGTTCGACTAAGAGAGCCAGCTTCACAGTAATTTACCGTTTTGCTTCACAGACACATCAGCTCTGATGGGGGGCTGTGGATTGTGAAATGCAGCCTCGAAGACAAAGACATGTTAAAAGTAGATTGAAAGAGACTGAAATGGATGCTTTGTAGGCAGTTACTGGGCACAACTTTGAAGGAGTTTGTCTATGACTTCAGGCTATCACAGGTTTAACGGTAATCACATCCATAAGAGAGGAGCATGATGGAAAATAAATATGACTACCTGTAATTGTTTATTATTTCCTTATTTATAATCACGGGCGGATCTACCGGGGTGGCATAGGGTGGCAAATGCCACCCTAAAAGAAAGCTTTGCCACCCCTGCTGCCACCAAATTGGCAGTAACGAATTAAAGCTTATGGCCAATTTGAAAATTTAAGAGCACAAATCTTTCGTGATTCGTGATCCCGCTCCGAACTCCTGAGCTGATTCAAATGATTTGCGATCCCCAAACGGACTCAAATGATTCGCGAACCTGCTCCGAACTCTCGAATTGATTCAAATGATTCGCGATCCCCATAACTGACTCAAATGATTCGCGATCCCGGTTTGAACTCCCGAACTGACTCAAATGATCCGCGAAGCCACTCCGAACTCCCAAACTGACTCAAATGATTCGCGATCCCCATAACTGACTCAAATGATTCGCGATCCCGCTACGAACTCCCAAACTGATTCAAATGATTCGCGATCCCCATTACTTACTCAAATGATTCGCGATCCCGCTCCGAACTCCCAAACTGACCTGACTCAAATGATTCGCGATCCCCATAACTGACTCAAATGATTCGCGATCCCCATAAGTGACTCAAATGATTCGCGATCCCGCTACCAACTCCCGAACTGACTCAAATGATTCGCGATCCCCATAACTGACTCAAACGATTCGCGAACCCGCTCTGAACTCCCAAACTGACTCAAATGATTCGCGATCCCCATAACTGACTCAAATGATTCGCGATCGCGCTACGAACTCCCGAACTGATTCAAATGATTCGCGATCCCCACACTGATTCAAATGATTCGCGAACCCGCTTTGAACTCCCTAACTGACTCAAATGATTCGCGAACCCGCTACAAACTCCCGAACTGATTCAAATGGTTCGCAATCCCCAAACTGACTCAAATGATTCGCGAATCCGCTTTGAACTCCCGAACTGATTCAAATGATTTGCATCCCCAAACTCTAATAATTTACAAAGTATTAATATACTGTAATATTTTTGTTGTTGTTGTTGCTATTAAAACAGACTTAAGCCATCAATAGCCTTTAAATGGATTAAAATGCATTATATAAAAAAATAATGAGGCAATAATGATTGGTTAATAATAACACTGTTACAATACATAATGTAGGCAAATAAACAATTTATGTACATGTTATTACAAATGCCATGTGATTGCTGCTGTTACACTTACAGGACAATCAAATCCTTGTTTAGGCTACTGACCAAACATTTCATTCAGATATTCACTTAATCTTTCATTTTTGGACACCTTTTATAGATGACACAGGCTTTATAATTTCTTCAACAAAAAACGTGCATATAACAACCCTTACAAAAATATGAAATATAAAATATAAAAATATAAAAACTATGTTTTTATCATAGTAAAACTGCTTAGTTTCATTTTGCATGATTTCTGAATGCTTGAGACTATAAAATAAATTAGAGTCATAATAAAGTTAAAGATACAGGTAAATGTCAAGAGCTACAATTGTGATTTGTAAATAATACAATTTATTCATTTAGTTTTTTATTTGATTAAAGTTATTTTTCAACCCTATAGTAGGGTTTTTTCCATCATCATACTTGAGGAAGGGGGGCACAACAATAAATCCTGCTTATGGGAACCCACACACACACACACACTAAAGCACACGTGGTGTTTTCAGCTCTTCACTTGATGCATGATGTATGCTACACATGTGCACGTCATGAGAGGATTTCACCATTTCATCTGATAAAACAATTTGTGCCTATAATGTTTATTTATTAATTATTATTGTCAGCTAATAAAACCTATGCTTCAGGCACCATATTCATATAACATCTAAGGCTAAATGTAGCTCTTGACTGGTTGAGTTAGATGATGATTAACACTAAACAGTAGAAAATCAGTTGAGTCTCCCCAGCTGGAAATGGCTGTTAAAATATTGTGTTTCTTATAATAAATTGACATATTGATAACACTGAACCTTTTATAATGCTCTTAATTACATGTTGATGCATACTGTATGCATTAGTGAGTGTGGTGGTGCTTATGGGATATGGTCACTTATTCCTTATATGTTTGTAATGTTTGTTATAACTGTTTCAAATGCAAGACATTGATTGCATGAGATTAACTTTGTAAATGATAGCCTGTGTCCTTTTGTAGTGTGCTCATATATTTATCATCAAACTGATAACTGTGACTAAATTCAGTATATATACGTCTGCCATATGTTGCCACCCCTCAAAAATGCCTGCCCCCTTCTCGCCACCCTATCAATATTTTTCTAGATCCGCCCCTGTTTACAATTAAACCTTGAACCAGTCTACAATTACACTTACTGTATTCTACCCACACCATCAAGAAATTATGAAAAACGTTTTTTGTTTGGAAGCCCAATTCAAGAGTTTTAAAATAATAAGAAATAAAGGTAATCGTGACTTTAGTTTTATAATTTAATAGCACCTTTTCTTTAAGCCCAAGGTCTTCTCTCTTACAACTGTGACTTTATATTCCTCAACTCTGAATTTTCATGGTTTTCTTTATTTTGGTGTGGTGTTGCTGTGTAGATATATTCATATTCAATGTACTGTGCAACAACAAGACACAAATAAGAAAAGATTTCCAATCACAACATTTTAAATGACTCACCTTTCTGCCTTCATTTAAAATGTTGTGTATACAGTATTTACTGTAGAATTTGCAGTGGTTTGAAGTTTTGGGATTAAGAAATCCTTATTTTACACAATTATAATGCTTTCATCGATCTGTGACTTGGCAAAGATGTTAAAACCTATAATAAAAACAACAGCTCTTCAACAAAAAATGCATCAGATAACCATACTAACCATCACTGAAGTCACAGACATAACATATAACAGACAAATACAGACAGCAAGAATGCAAACATATTAAACAACAAAGTAGTTTAGCTTAGTAAAAAGCAAGTAGCAATGTCCTGAAGGCAAAGTTATGGTCTAACAGCATGTGAAAATGACCATCACTCAGAGTCCTACTAAGAATTTCCATTTGTGTCAATTGATCTGTTAGTCTTGAATACACCAGAAATCATGCTATGGATGAAAACACCATCATCGAGGACCAGAGGCCGAGAATCAGTCATTGTCAGCCAGGCTTTCCTGCCCCTTAGCAGGAAATGTTTGCTCACATGCTTAGCCGAGCGGACGATATCCAGAAACATTTGTCCACAGCACACTGTGACAGATGTATGTTTTACATGCCATCTCATCAAGCATCCGAAAATAGATTTGGATGGCCGGTCCGATCGAAATATAAACCGAGCCCCAGCAAAAGGTCTGTATAGGCTGTATAGGCACGCGGAAGTGAAATTTATTGGAAGTTTGGGAGCAAATGGTCTGTGCTTTGCCACCCCATGTTATGTGCCAGCGGCGGCAGTGGTAGAAAGAGCCAAAGAGATGGAGGGAGAAATGAGGAAAAGAGAGAGAATGAGAAAGATTGAAGCAGAGGGAGAGGTGTGGTGAAGGAACAGCTCACTCGTTCGCTCAGCTCAGGATGGATGTTTCCCATCATGCAGCTCAATCACCCACCCAATGATTCATTTCACAGACACTTGGGTAATTATAGGAGTCAGCTCCTCACCCCCGGGAGAGAGAGAGAGGGGGACTGACAGAGTACAGAGGAAGTGGAGAAAACAGGAGGAGCGAGAGAAAGGCAAGAGCCTGGATGAATGATAGCGGGATACGAAGTGACTAACTGAAGGAGTGAGGGTGAGATAGAAGTGTCTTAAGAAAAGGATGAAAGGACGCCTGATAGCACAGATGTTCGGATGATGACAACATATTGAATGACGTGACCAATTCGGACGAACAATGATTAGAGATTTTGTTATTTTTTTATTAACGCTTCTGGATTACCTTGTTGTGGTCATTAGGATGATACAAAGCAATTTTCCGATCTCATTCACTTGACCATGCTGTGAGAGTGAGTGTTAAATCCACATTAAAATAATTGCGGAGAGTGAAGGGAGGAAACTGACAGATTACGAAGGACAGATGTGGAAACATGAGATAAAAGAAAAGGAAAGGGGGGAATGAAAGGAAAGAAGGGGGTTGAGGAGTGTGTGTGACAGACGGCCAGAATGGTATGATGATGGGGTGGCGCTGTGTACACATCTGAGGCTATTTCAAGTGTAAAAGCTCCCCCTGCTGGTCAGACATTTAACTGTTCCTCAAAGTACTACAAATGGACTGCAATGTTGTCCTTTTATTTTTTGTAAATATAATATACAATCAAATATTCAGCATAAATATAAAAACTCCATGCTGTGATGTGACCTGTTACTTAACATGTCTGCAAAAACCTTGGTGGCTAAATTGTTTGAACGTCCAATTATGAGCATACAAAGAGAGTGAGAAACCGAATGAGAGTGGAATTTTGTGCGAAGCGTAAAAAGTGATTTTGCTGCGGGTGGTGTAGGGGGCTTGTTAAAACGTATCAGATAGAGGCAGGCGACTAATTCATTTCAGTGGACTGTTTAGGCATTGATTGTACTGCCACAGAGAAAACAAGAAACCCATTAAGACAGAGACGACTATTCGCTGGACCTACGGAGAGCATAGCGGATTCCCAATACAGATGGCACCATTTGTATTAGATTTACCAGCCACCATACATGCAAAGGTCAGCAGGGCCATTTTTCCTAGACTGCACCACTAAAGATGGACCAGAGCATGACCTGCATAGAAAACTATGCTCAGCAAAATACGAATGTGAACTTTTCCACAATGCATCTAGAAATGAATACGCATTTCCAAAATGCTTCTAGAATTGAAATATGCATTTTGCAGACAGTTGCATCCGAAGTGGGATAGATAGATCTCTCTTATTCTCCTTTGCCTTCATGTTGAATACATCTATCTATATTTTTACGACTCTGGGCAATATCTGCATAAACATAAAGCTCTGTTAGATATTTCCAAGGCCGCAGCGAGCAGGTGCAGGGCTATTGTGGCGCTCACAATTTATCACCCGCTCCTGCTCCCAGAGAACACATTCAATAATGTGCCAGAAAGATTAATCCATCAAAACATATACACAGAAACTCATGAACGACCATGCACACTCAATATAAGAGCGGGGCAATTTATGCACACAGCTAGCACAACGCAGCAGTTTGTAATAGGGCTGTAAAAAGACCCATTTTAGTTGTTTCAGTTCATTTAATTAGTGCTTTAGCTTTTCAAAATGAAAGCTCACCATTGTACATCAATGGCGGTGGCTGATGCATGACAGAGCTACTCAAGGTCTGTGTAAAAATCAGTGAGTTTTTTGTTCAGAGGCTACAGCTGGCCACTGAACTAGGAGAGCGGTAAATTGAACCTAATCTCTAACTTTCGAGACACATTGCTCCCATGAGCATAGATGGACTGAGCGCTGGAGCAGATGCACCCAATACAATTGCATTTTAATCTGATCAACCGCAAGATACAACTGCCCCCCTTTTCCAAAGTAGCCAAAAGTAAGCGTCAGTCTGAGGCTATTAGTTTTTATTTGCTCAGGTTATTTAGCAGGACTGCACTGCTAAACAGTGCACTGTGCCCTGTAATTGAGTTGCCATGTAATAAGCAATATATTTACATATATATTGCTATATGTAGGTATAAAAAGTGTGAGTATAAAATTTTCCAGGACTGGAAAGGAGACCTGGTGGCCGGTGACGTGCTCAGCCTTTTCAAGCAGAATAACCCAGAGTCTGGACTAAACAAACTGCATTAATATCATGTCATAAATTCTGCTGTGCATTCCCTGGGCCTCCTAAAGCTGCAGGCAGACACTGATCGGTTGTTCTCACTGACGCCTACGAGTGGCTCGGATCACCCCAGGGCTTACGGCTGGGCAGAATGGCAAACAAGCAGGTAGATTTATGAGAACTGTGTACATACTGATAGATGAGATAAAAATGCAAGCTTCAGGGCAGCACTGTAGCAAAACACCAAAGTGTGACAACAAAAAAAGCACACACACACACAAAAAAGGTGTATTTTTCCTTGGGTGTTTTTGAAGCTAAACCACAGGTGTGCTGAAGCTCAATAGGAAGTGTCTCATTGCATGACGCCTCACTTCCTTTTTTCACCTGTTTCTCACTCCATTTATAATTGGCTGACTGCGAGACATGCAAAGAGGGTCGTTTCTGCAACACAAGAAAAAAAAGTGGCAAAATGAACATGAAGTGCAAATATGAGCATTAAATTATGCACTAAAAGAGATTAAGCAGTACTTGTGCAAATTTATGATAATTTAATTTAGCTGCTTCTGTGTAATCCAAATTTTTAAATGTAAATGTAAACATATATCCAATAATGATTAAATGATGCACAGGATAAAATGATGCTCTAAAAGTTCTTCCTTCAAAAAGTAACTATCAAGAATCAGAGGAAATGATTATTATTATAAATAAGTAACTTGATGGCAATTTTTAATTATAAAATGCCATAATAAAGGTTGTTTATAGACAGATTCTCATTAAATGAATAAATAGATAATCACCTTCATAACTGCTTTACATTCATGTACTTCTATGAGAGTTCTGGAGCTCTTCAGTACATGAACCTAAAGGAGTGAGGCACATCAGCGGTTGAGTTCCAGTGGTTTTGGGCTAGCACAAGGCTAAAGGCAGACACGGGAGGGTGGGGTATTGACAGGCCAAGCAGCAGGCAGACAGACATGATGCACAGCCCGGCATAATCAGTACCCAGGCTCATTAATCTACAGCCACCGCTACTCTTGATGAGAGAGTGATGCATGGGGAAAACAGTTCCTCTTCAATGTCACCGCTTCCTTAGAGGAGGGATGGAATGGGCTCCTGGATTGGTTCTGTATGAATCAGAAGTACTGTAGAATCAGTGCATGGAGTGGTAAATTGCTCTTTCAAGGTATAATAGTTTATTCAGGCTTTGGGAAACAACAATAAAGGTACAACATGTATAAATATTTTTATAATAAAACTGACTTACTTGTGCGCTCTCTTTGATCCTTGCAACAAATAAATTTAGCTTGATCTGTCTTGCCGCCTGAACTGACAAAAAGCTCATTTATGATCATGAATCAAAGTGAAAGGTCAGCTATTTCACGATAATAACAGCTGCATCTCCTCTAATCTTGAGGAAAAGAGTTATTAGCCTGTAGGGTGCTCCAGAAGGCTGAATGGGGCCCGGGAGACGTTTCGCACGCGGTCCCAGTGGAGTTCAGGCATCTCCAGAAAAGAACAGGGCAGCATTCAGACACACACTCCAAAGGCCAAAGGTCGTAGGGGTGCTTTTCTTGTGTAATTGTAACATATCCCAGAGCGCGAGTCACATCAAAAACAGCCTGCTCCATCATACTTTTTTGTGTTTATTTTCAGGAAAGGACGTGAGCTCGGATCGAAGCACGTTTTAGGTCAAGAGGGAAGCTACTGTTTCATCAAGAGTAAAATTCCATTTGAAACGCACTACATTTCAGTTTCAAAAAGCAATTGCATCTTCAACGAATGAGCCATCAAATTACAAGAAAGTGGGAAAATTGCATGGCCACAGGGGTACAAGACAAGATCCTCGAGAGCGCAATTACAAAAATAATATTCTCTCAGTCTCAATGCGATGCGGAATTGTCTGACGTCTAAAGTGAAAGGTGCACATTAACTATTAGCCATCTTGTTCTCCAAGGTCATCAATAGAAGCATTTTCCAACTAACAGATATTCAATGAGCTTACATTCCATTCTCTTCATTTATATTAAAAAAATGGAGATCAGCAGCACTCCTATTAAAGACAAGTCAGAAGAGCCGGGTGTGAGACACGAGAGGGAAGGAGTCAATGGGGCTTGCAGTGTGATGCAAAAGTCTGCTTGGCTGCTCTGCACAGGGCTATGAAAAGCAACCACAAGCTTCAATCATTTTTCATGAGCCCAGGAAGTGACAAGTATGACATTGTACAAGATTTGCTGTGGGTATCATGTGCCACCTCTTCGGTTCAATGATAACAAGGTCATCCCTACGGTGAAATGAGAGCGAACATATCTTTAACGACTGGCCCAAACAGCAGCTCTTAAAACGTGGCCGTAAAGTCATTTGTGGCTGCACTGGGTTATGTTTCGTGCAGTATGTCTGCTTTATGAAGTCTGGCGATGACAGACAAGACCCGTTACATTCTGGACCATATATCATACAGGCTATTGGTAGCTTGGGCACAGAGGCGATTTCAGTAGAAAATGTGAAGTGAGAGGTGGAAAAAAAAAAAAGAAATAGAAGCCCAATCACCCTATTACAGAAAGAAAGAAAGCACTTTAAGTGCTTTGTCTGGGTTTGTGCTGTTTCTAGTTAAAAGGGGTCAATAGCGCCCCTCAGTGTTAAAAAGGAGAAACACACTGATTTAGTTTTACAACATATTGATTCAAACCTATTTCAATTCAGTGTTTTCTTTGCTACTTTAAAGTTAATATGTGATTACTTTAAAAATATCAAAGCTTTAACAGTCATTGATCGATTTAACTTCCACATTCCCAATTTAGCTACAGTATGACTGAAGCAACTATTGGTGGAAACTATACCATGCTAAATGTTATAGTTGCGTAAGTGACCTACCTGCTCGAAATAACAGATTTAAACTGTCACAACGTGCCTGAAGAAAATCAACTCTTATCAGGCGAACCCCAATTGAAAATTGCGCATACATTTACACCATACAATTTATCACTATAACAGTTATCATAGCCAAACCATATTTCACTTAACCAAAACATTTTAACCAGCAATATTTTCTTCTTGCCAACAGCAACATGATTTACGATTTCCCGCTAATTGTCGTCTTTGTTTTCTGAGGTAATTGGCGGATTTTATGGGCGGAGCTTCATATCTACAAATAGCCATCCCTCATAAAAATGAACATTCATGATAAACATTTTCATATAACCATATTATGTCAAGTTTCTACATTTATTGTAGCCTATATATATATATATATATATATATATATATATATATATATATATATATATATATATATATATATATATATATATAAACATTTTCTTATCTGCCAGACAGTGTCATTAAAACAAATAAAATAACAATGATACGGAATGCTTCTTTAACAGTTTCAAAGACATATCATTATAACTTTATTATGGCTTTACAGTAGTGATAATATATACAATCTAATAACTATAACAGCCATTACTGTGTCCTCTTTTTATTACTAATATAGAAAATCAACATGTTAAATAAATATGCGCTTCAGATGTAGAGATTGAAGAATTCATATCAGGCAAACAATACCTGGATTACATTCTGCATACGATGAGATTCTCAAATGTGCATCCAGTGGACACTTTGCCGTCCAACAGTGCCACAGGATGAGCAATTATTTTCATTCAAGCTCACCACTGATTGCCACATGCAAGTTTTATTACCATGGATTGCCACTAGAGGGCCTCAGTTACTTAGACTTCCTTCACTTCCTAAACTTCATGAACATTTCATTTCTGAAAACCACTAATCTATTCACTAAATTAAACACAGTAGACAACAGTTATGGGTGCATGGTGTCTTTAAACTAAACTAAAAAAATAAATAAAATACAAATACATTTAAGCACAATTTTATAAAAAGAACTAAGAACAAAATATAATAAACTACTGTATTCACAATTATACATTGGTTATTCTTAAGATTCACACAAATGCATATTTTAATAGGTGCAAGAGAATGGAATTTACTGGAAGAAAAATACAACATGAGGTGAGTACTGAATGACACCCCAATGCCGGAAGAACAATTCATCATCATTCTTTCTTCCAGGTGTGTCTTGACACCTGCCTGCTGAGAGAATGAAGAACACAGCAGCTATCTGGACGACAAGCCATACTCTCTGACGCAGGAGCTCAAAAACATTGTCTGCCCTTTGCCAAGATGTACTTGTTCTCCAGGCCTTTCCATTTATTCTCAGTAATTACCAAACACAAACACTATTAGTTTGGTAGCAGGCAGTGACTCGTGACAGCTGGGCAGTGAGAGCTGATTACTGTGAAGAGCTGCGTGTCAAGCCAAGTCACCTTTGTTTATATAGCGCTTTATACAATACAGATTGTGACAAAGCAAGATATTACATTAAACAAAGTCTGCACAGCTTGCATAGTTCTTAAAGTCACACATTGTCTCTTTGAGCTTCAATGACTGTCTGCTTGTAGAAAATTGGATATTGTGTGGGGTTGAGCTGAATAAAAATGGCTCATATTCCTACTACAGATGGCCAGTTATCTGAAAATCTCCAAGATATTTCTCATGTGTTGGGTTGATATGACTCATGGCCCATTGGGACCAAAATGAATCTAAGCTCAGAGAAAAACAAATAGCCATTTGAGATGATAAACAAGCCTCTATCCTTCTATTGAGAGGGGAAAGATTTTTAAGTTGAGACGTATTGACATTGCAAAGCCATCAGTATTAACAGACACACGGAGACATGTCTGCGTCTGGCATTAATATCCCCAGAGCACTACACTTTACAAATTGACCCGTGCAGAACGACAAACGTTGGTCCGGAGTTTTTCACTCGGGATTGTTTTGAATTGCTATTGCTCAGCAGTTCCTCGTTCTGAAATCCATCAGCCTTCCATTTATCTCGGAAAAGATGACACAGGCCACCGACTAATGGCTGACTGTGAGCCATTTCAGTGATGAATTCGCAAAATCATCCAAAGATGAGTAAAAGTCTGCTTAGAGGTTTTGCTTTGTGGCAGTAACAGCTATTTTTGACACATACCACATGCCAATATAGAACAATATGCTGTATGGGTTGAGAAACGTAATGCATAAGCGGTACTCCAATTACTCTCCTTGAAGAGATTTTGCAAGGGTTTGTGTTTTTGTTCACAGTTTATGGATGTTACTTAGTATTATAACTGCAAACAAATGCAATCAAAAACCTTTTTATAAATCCATTCTAAAACAAGATTATAAAATGGCTAATTTTGCTTCTGTAGTGTTAGCCATGCTACATTAGACCCCACTGACTATTTCTCAGAACATCTTTTGTGTTGTGTAGAAAAAAAGGTAATGTAAGACAATGTGAGGGTGAATAATGATCACAGAAAATATTTTTTGTGAACTATCCCTTTTAAAATTGTCATGCAGCAACCATTATAAAAATCTCTCATACGTTTTTATTTTGTGAGCTCAAAATATAACAATAAAATGTTCTATATTTTTTAAAAACATCAATGCAGCCTTAAATCTGTCATTCTGAGTAATAGTTTCATACACATTCTTATTCCACTTTTCACAGCTTCGAGCAGCAACACTTCATGTCACGCTGATCCCAGATCTGTCAAAAAGTGCAGGAAATTAGGACATCCACACCACAAAAAACAAAAAAAAACAAAAAACAAGTCTGCTTCGGCAGCCCTCATGCAAGTCATTTTTTGTTCCTAAAGCAATGTGCCAGACAAAGTCAATTCTTGAACTATTTTAACTGCACGAGTCTTTATCACTCAAAACGCCAAGCTAGGATCAGGAAATCATGAATATACCTGTCAAGGCATTTTGCCCATTAAAAGATTCCAATCAGATGTAATAGGAATATCTCACCAGACCAATGAAAATTAGTTGAAAATGTATTGTTTCCCCATTAGAAAAGATTTGGAGAATTTTGGATTACATCACTATCTCATCAATCTGTAGTGAATGGATGCCGTCAGAGTCGAAACAGCTGATAAAACATCACATTACTTCATATGACTCCAGTCCATTAATTATCGTATAGCGAAGCGGAAAAACTGCATGTTTTGTGAGAAACAAATTCTTCTTTAAGACATTTTAAACTGAAACCATTGCTTGGTCAAAATACAAGTCTATAATCCATATGCGTATTAACACAGCAATACCAATTACAGTAATGCTTTATAAGACAATAACGGATGAACTAGAGTTGGTTGGATAATTTTTGAATATTGTGATGTATTTATCAGCTTTTGGACTCTCACTCTGACTGCACACATTCACTGCATATAATCCTAAATTTCATTTTTGGGTGAAATATTCCTTTAAGTCACTATTTTGAGTTTGAGATTATGAGTCAGCTTTGAACGACTTGTCTTGTGCTAAAGGTTATTGTGTCACTTTCAAATTAGCAGACAGCTCATCTTGACGGGCAGTTGTATCGCAGACGTGAGGGTCTGGGGTAAAACCACAGGGGCTGATAAACAGATGGAACAGTGTCATGAGCACAGAAGTGCTGTCACCTCTACCACTCCTCTGCATTCAGGAGTATGATGGTTCACAAAAAGTCCTTTTACAAGGTGAAAAAATAGACAGCGTAGAGCTCATGGAAAAATATAAAACAGTATTCAGCAAATTTTAGCTTAAGTGAAACCCAGTGCAGAATTTAACATGAGTAAAATGCAGTCTAATGATGCAATATAATTATTATTGAAGCTCAACAAGAAAAAAAAGCAAAAACAAAAAAACAATCACACCAGAAATAAACAAAAGCAAACTGAAATAAAAATAGAACCTAAATAGTAATCCTAAATTAATAAATACAAAATAAATAAAATAAAATACTAATAAAATTACCTAAAATTAAAATGAAAACTGAAAATAAAAATATAAAAGCTAACTGAAAATACTAATAAAGACTAATAACAGTCTACAAAACAAAAATATAAACAAACAAATGAATAAATACACGCATACACACATAAATCTAGAATAACAATACTGCCTTGTCAAAGCGTCTGAAACTGAAGATAGATATAGCATTATTTACTGCTAACAAAGCTGAGGGACAGCAGTGCCCTGATTCAGTTGGAGGTCCCTCTCTCCGGACCACTAGCTCATCCAGGCAGTAAAAGTAGGCTGACAGGGATACAGATGGTCTTGTATACATATATAAACAACAACTGGTTTATCAAGGTGTCGTAAATGCCAGGAGCAGCTGGCTACCATATACCTGAGCACAGTGAAAAGAGAGAGAGAGAGAGAGAGAGAGAGATAGGAGAAGACAGAGCGAAAGAACGAGGGAAATTGTGCTTGGGCGTGGGCACACAGTACAGTATATGTGTGTGCAGCGTTTGTGTGTGTGGGACCCGGGGAGAGAATACATCTGGTAGGACAGCTGTTAGCAGTGTACAAGAGAATACTGATGGTGGTGGGGAATGATAAATCACACACTTTGCAGCATTGCAGACAGTACACCATCACACCTGCATGTGTACTCAGGCACTGTCAAGAAATGCTAAATTATCAATGACGCTGTTAAAACAACACAGCTACAACTGTCTAAATGTGTCCGACTTGACAGTGAAAATGACACTCTAAATGAACATCTAAACCCATATTTAATTTCAAGATCAAATTATTTTGAAACCCTTGTATATAATTGCTTACTGAGAACTTACTAGTACTATTAGTACTAGGGTTAGAGATAAAAAAATAAATAGATCATAATATAAACTCTTTGTGCTACAGACATTGATATGTTAAAAACATTAAACAACTTTTCTAAGTGAAAACTTAACTTTTCCCTCAAAGATAATAAAATAAGTGAAAAACCTACCATATCTACACTTTATAACTGGTTTTCACAGCAATGACATAGAACCACCATTTTTGGGTTCCCCAAAGAACGTTCCAGTAAGCAGTTCACAAAGGTTTTAATAATTTTTTTTTTTTTTTTTATGTAAAGTTTCTGTGCAATAGAAAAGTTCCATGGACGTTAAAGTTTGCACATGAAAAAATCAATGCCATTAAAGCACCTTTATTTTTAAGAGTTTAGGGACCCCTTGACTTGGAAACCTCATAGCAACCACACAGAACACCCTAGCAATGCACTAAAACCCACTCAAATCGTATAGGCCATTCACACAAAATGAAAATGTTTTTAAAAACGCTGGACAGTACAAAGCGCAAGATCTTGAGATACATTTTTTATATAATTTTTTTTTATTTAAACTTTTAGAGTGCCACACTTTTAGAATGCTGTATTACAGTATGTGTGAGCCGCTGCAAAGACATGAAACGTGAGCACAGAGGTCAAAGATGTCCATCTAACGCATTTAAACAGAAAAACAATGGAAAATAATGCAGTGGGATGGAAGAATGCATTCCGTGTGAACGGCCCACAGAAATCTCCAAGCAACAACCTGGCAACCACACACAACAATCCAGCACTGGCTGGAATTTTCATTTTTGGGTGAACTATCCCTTTAATTGTGGTCATAAAACATAGTTACACATGCAATAAATCAGGCCATCATCTACAGTATAGAAATGCATCCGCTCTCCATAAGATCAAAGTACGCTTTAGCCTCTTGTGCCTCTATATACAGCAGATCAAAAATCAAAACCCGGGATGTTATCCACGCAGGTAATCACATGCAGAAAACATCTCTACTGCCCAAGATCAAACGCAAGGGGCGTAACATTCTCTCCTCAAGTAAAGAGCTGCAACCTGACACAGAGCCACAGTGGAGCCAGAGAGCTCAGGTAACGAAGATGGATGTCCTGTAATGCAGTTAGTCTGCGGGTACTGCAGATATAAGAATCCAGTCAAAGCTGAACATCCCAACATGAAGCATCTACAAATAGGAGATTTGCCTCAAACTGATTGCCCATGTCCTCAGAAGTTATAAACAAAACTGGAAATATGGTTTTCTGGGATAATGGAGCAATAATTAGGTTTAGGAAGTCATTTCCAAAAAGCCAAAAACGTGATTTACTTTCCTTCCACCTATTTTGATATAACTGAGTTTCAAAGGGAAAGGTAAACTTCAGAGGTACTAAAGCAAAGCATAGAATTTATAAGTCTGTTCCCTGTAACCCTGAGCTGCTGTTCCCACTTCTGGCCTTTTAGAAATTAATTCTTTCAAAATACACTTCGTTAACTTTGTCTACTATTGCAACAATGTTTAGCAGTGTACTTTCATAAACATAGAAGAACAATATCATTTCCACATCATCTCAAATCACCGTTCATTATATGAAATAACAGGCGTGGAAATAATAGTTTGAAAAAAAAAGAAAAAAAAAAGAATTCACCACTTTTTTATACCACTTTTTACACTTAAAAAAATTAAATAAAATTTAAGCAACTTTATATTCTGATTTACTTATAGATCCCTAATGGTAAAAATGTTCAAAGTGATAAAGAAATAAAATCAAAATCAAGGGGAAAATCAACACCTCACAGTAGAAGAACCACCAAGCATGAAAAACTAAGTTCTGGGAAAAATGTTGCTTTTGAATAATTATGCTTTTCCAAGCCATTAAACTGAAAATCTCCACCACTGCCATCATATTTACACAGGATTATACATTTGAGTTCACAGGAGAAGCAGACGACTTCTACGAGTCGCCTCACACTAAAAATAAACCTTCATCCATGCATCACAAAATACCAGTGGCAACCTGATGTCAGCTTTGTCAAATAATTCTTCACTACATCCCCGAGGATTTGTCATGTGTTATGTTTGACTAGTTCTTCCTTTCGGTCTCACTCACTCACGCCCGTCTCTACTGGCCTCCTGCATATTTTATTTTGGCATATGCCACAGTTGAGTTCCATTAATCAGTCCCTGCTTGTATAAGGGCTGAATTTTAAACCCTCGTGACGTTACAAAAGCAGGTCTGGTATTAACCTTGTAGACGGAGGCGGTTCACGCATCCACAGCACTTGGCAATGAAGGGAAAAGGAGAACTTCTCAAATTGTTTCCAGCCTGAGCTGCATGAGTGAATGGCCGTGTGTGTATGTGTGGCCATTCCCGGCTCCACTATAAATAATCCTGGCTGCTGGAGAGATGGAAGTCTGCAGAGAAACTGACAGTAGAGGGCAACACGGCCTTGTCTCCTTGGGAGACGCCAATTAAAACTGGACCAGAACCCAAAGTGAGCAACCACACAGCAACTACTTGAGAGAATGAGAAATGGGTTTTGGCATAAAGCAAATTCAAAGTAAAATATTCAAGCAATTATTAGAAGCATTTCACTTTTTTTTCGGGGGGGTGGGGGGGGGACAGTTAAGGTTAGCTTTTAGAGATGTCAACTTTCACATCGTTCTTCATTCATATACTGTTAATGTTTACATTGAAAAGGAACCATTGTTCGTATTTTAATTTTTCCGGCTTGTGAAAAAGAAGTGCATTTATACGTATTGAATGTGCACTTGTAGTGAACTTTTTAGAAACTGAAATAAAAGGCCACAGAACTTAAAAAGAGACACTTTTATGATTACATTTCTTAAAACAATTATGTATTACACCGTTAAAAGTTCATTTTGTAATCATGCAAATTACAAGTTTTTAGTACATTTTAAATCACAGTTTTAATAATCTTTCTTCTTGATTTGATTTTTTTTTTAACTGTAGTGAAAGTAAAGTTGATCCATTTTAAGTGTAATAAAAACCAACTTCATCATTATGAATCTGTAATTACAAATATATTTAAATACACTTTTCAATAGAAATTACATTAAAGTGTATTTTAATTTTCTAGAAATGCTTTTCATTGCATTCAGAAGTACACTTTAAACATATTTCCAAGACAATAGAAGTTATTATGAAATTATATAGTAAGTTGTACTTGAGTCTTACATAAGTGGGTCAAAATGCAAATTATTTCCAAAATCGAAAGTACAGTTTGTACTGCTACATACTTAAGTACGCTCTTTTTCACAATGGTGCGTTTGTCTGTTGCTATGGATCAGATTCAGAATTAGATTCAAATTCATAAATCAAGGTAAAACGGGATTTAAAAGGTTAATATACTTTGCTCAGCAAATGTATCACAAGAAACAAACTGACATACAACAAAATCCTGATAGATATTTAAAAAAAAAAAAAAAAAAAAAATCTGGTAAGAAACCAAAAATCAGTTTTGCTTTTTTTAACAGTCCCTTTGAGCTAACATGACTAATGCCCTTTATATGACCTTTAAGTTAAGAATAATGAGTGTAAAATTCCCCCTTAAAGAACCGAGCATCATCACTCCACAATACAAAGCACCAGACGATCTGGCCAAACGTTCACAAAAGTAGTAGCATACTCCAGCGACATTCACATTGACATTTGGGCTTGAAAAGTTGAGGAAAAAATACCTGAGAATAAAAAAAAAATCATTAATTCTTACCTTGCCCTTGAGCACCCACTGAGCCTGTGCATCGCATCCACAGGACACAGATAATGAGGAAGAGCGAAGGCCCAGCTAGGACAGCATTACACCTCGCTCGGTTCGGTTTGGTGGCCATGACACCATTGGATACTGTCAGACAGGAAAGGGATAAAGACTTTTGTCAAGTAAATAATTGTACAGTAAGTTGAATATAATAAATTAAGCATTTTTGATAGTTAAATAAATATTATATAACATTAATCAAACAAAAACACAAAATCAATAAAAGATCAAACAAATTAAATAATATTCAGATGTCAGGTTCATATTTCAAGTGCTACTGTTAGTAATAGAGTACAGTTCCTTTTTGTGTTTTGGGAACATTGTGTCATTGGTTCAGAATTTATAAACCACAGGTTTATGAATGTAACCGAGACCCATTACAAGATCATTTCCCATTTTTCTTAATATCTCAAAGGATATCCGAAAGTCAAGATGTGTTCTGATACTACAAAACATCCAATATGCGATTACTTTAATATCCAAGGACTAATTCCTAAAGCCACGCAAAATTTATCATGCAAAATTTATCATGCAAGACGTAGCCAAGCTTTCTTTTTTAATTCACTGAGAGTAAGACGACTGCTATGAAATATAACTCATGGTCTGGAATGTCCCACTCATTAAATACAAAGCTTTTATGAACCAACAATTTATCAAATTTTAACAATATGTTTGTTGAGGAGCATTAAGGCCTAAATTTATGGATTTACCATTACACTTAATGAAGTATTATGTCTATATGATACCAATGACTAAAACATGCCCAGCTGACATGGAGCGCGGTATAAGTGAAAAACTGGCAGAAGTTGCAGCTCACAATCATTTCTGAGTACTGTATGAAATGGAGATTAAACAATGTAAGAGACATTTCTCATTGTCAGCTATGACAGTGCACACTTACACAAATAATGCTTAATGTTCCTAACATGCTTGATGATTTCAGTTAATGCAATGCAAATGAAAGACATACTGTACAATAGTATGCATGCAAAATACATTACTTATTTATATATATATATATATATATATATATATATATATATATATATATATATATATATATATATATATATATATTCTCATTACAAAAATTGAAAAATTAATAAATAAATATTTTTAATCTTAAAAAATTTCTGACATGTCCTTTTACAAGCTTGAAACAAATATTATTACTAAATTGACACTTTTCAGTCCTTTTTGAAGCTTGAAAGCTCTACTCTTAAAATGTATATTTAACACAGACAGATGATGATGATGATAACAATAATCATAATAATATTAATAATTATTAATAATTTAATGTTTTGTTAAAAATGTAATATATTATATGAATATATATATTTCTTAATATTGATTATACTTCTGTCCTTTTTAAAGCCTGAAAGATCTGCTATGCTCAGAAAGATAAATGATTTTTTTTAAATGTAATATTTATTTAATTTTAAATGTTAATTTAAAAAGTCAAGCATCTCGGATATTTTTTTCTCCCTTTTTATTTAATTCACTGTAAATACGACCTGACCTGTAGTCATGCATGTTTGACAATGTAAGAATTAAACATTTTCCCTAAACTATCCCTTTTAAAAAACTCTTACCTAGAATATAGCCAATATCAAAAGAACTATTCAGTTCAAACCTGCTTGACAAAACCTTCATTGACAAAAGTAGGCGCCACAAAGAAGACTAATTCCCCTGATCAATATCTACTGATTATGCTACGGTTTAACGTGGATGGCAGTGGTCCATGACTCTTGCTCAGAGGTCTGGGGGCAGTGCTGGACACAGGCCCAGCAGAGACAGATTGTTGTAGAGCGAGATGGATATAGCCAGGCGCCTTGATTCCTGTCCCCCCTCCTTCTGTCTGCTAGATCAACACACGCCACAGCTCTCAAACACAACAACCTGTTTGAGATTAGCCTTCAAATGGGCTGCTCTGCATACCGACAGTCTTAGGAGCTTCAGCAATTACATTGCCTTTATCTTGTCATGTCAGGATGTTTAAGTAGGCCGCTGTCTGTGCCGTCCACACCTCCACAGCGTGAACAGATCCAACCGCTTTCAGAACCACGGACAGCAGAGCAGAGAGCAGAATAGAGCTGTCCGTAGTTCTGAATGCTTTTGGATCAGTTCACGCTGTGGAGGTGTGGATGCCACAGACATGCTGTCAGAATGTAATTACGTGGGAGTCTCAAAGTGCCAAGAGAGAAAAAAATAACAGTTATTTTTTTATGTGAGTTTTTATGTGGATCTGCATGAAGTCTAACAATGAAAGTTTACATGCTACTAAAGCTAATCATCTAAATCCAGACAATTTAACAAAAAGCTGACAGATTACATACTGCATGAATAATATTGAATAGCACATAATATCCACTCTAAAGTGCACTCAACACCAACATAAGATTAATGTGAGAGCACTGTGACTGACATCAACACACCATGTGACAACTGCGTTTACTCACATGCACATGCACAGATGGACTGCCTCTCATCTGACTTACCTCTATCAGCAGGTACATTCAAAGCGAAGCTTGAGAACGCTCTGGCGATGCATTTCCTGCGAACAAGGGAAGCTGCTCTTGGAATAGTCTGCGCACGGTTGGAATTCCTGCCCTCTCTTACACACAACTGCCAGAGCACTCTGCCTTCCTCCCAGGCTCATCCCATCTGTAAAGCAAGAGAGAGATGGAGCTCACAGGAGACAGAAAGAAAGAGAGAGGGGGGGGGGAGTCAGCCAGGGAGACGGAGAACGAGAAAGAGAGAGAGAGAGGGATGGAGGGAGGAAAGGATGAGGAAAAGAGAGTAAAAGAGGAGGAGAGAGATTGTTTTGATAATGCAGATTGTCATAAGAGAGCTGCATTCCTGGTAATCCAATAGAAGTGAAGTAAAAGCTTCTGTCATTTCAACAGACTAAATGAAAGCAATCTGATTAGGTGGCCCTGCATCTGCACAGCTTCCTTCAGACTCATTGTTTCGGATTTGTACCGGCCTGTCTCACTCTCAAATTAACTTGCCTTTAAATGTATTTAATGTTTGGCTTGAAAACTTACACAAGTCCAACTTCGAGCAGCCTGGTGAAGGAGAGCCATGCAATTGATACAGCAATTTCATGGGTTTGCTGCAGCAACATCAAGGTCATGGGTTTGATTCCCTGGGAACACAAAAAGTCATCAAATCTATACCTAGAATGTGTATACCTAGAACATACATACAAAACGGCTCAAAAGTTTGAGGTCAGTCATTTCTTTTATTTTTTCATATTTTCAAAAGAGCATTTTATGCTGAGCAAGGCTCAAGGTATTGAAAAATACAGTAAAAAACAGTATTATTGTTCAATATTATTACAGTTTAACCCTCTAGGCCTCTTAGGTCAAAACAGACCGAACAAAATATGAATTAAGATTTTATTGTGCCATTGGAATAGGATGACACTGGGTGACTTTTGCCATAATAGCTATGTGAACACACAAAACAATGTTAGACATGGATATGATAAAGGGTTGGAAAATCAAAAAGTAACACTTGGTACCTTCGCTCAGGTACCACTAAGGTACCAAGTGTGACCCAAAAACAAAGAGGCTCACAGGGTTAACCACATCAACTCTGGAGACCGACCGGTGGGTCCAATATTGCATATGCCTAATTCTCAAAAAAAAAAAATCAAATAACAGCTGAAGTGGTTAACATACCCGACAATCTTTTGTAACATTATAAATGTCTTTATACTGCACTTTTTGATTAATTTAATGTATCCTTACTAAATAAAAGTGTAAATTGCTTTTTAAAAAATATGGTTTTGGGTACTTTGCTAGTGTCAATATTTAGAATCAAAACTCATATGAAGTGCATGAGAAGGTATAATATACTAAAACACTGGGTAAAATATACTGTACCAGATATACCAAATAACATTCCACCACATTATTCTACAGTTCTCCACTTTCCCTTTCCTCAAGCTGCAAAGTTAATCAGAAACTAAGCAATTATCCCCAATTGAACAACAACAAAACTCCTTAATCAATCTCACAGACCATGAAAAAGTAAAAGTCATGGTTTCCACGTCTCATATCCTATACGCATATGTCATCATTACCTTCCAAGTAAGACTGATGGTAGAGCAAAGCAAGTAAATGTAAATCAATTAATTACAGCAGCAATTGCATTAAACCACTGTATCCTAAAAAGAAAACCATTGGAATAACTCTTAAAAAAAAAAAGTGGAAAGCAGTCCTATAAATCCTGTTTACTCATAGCGTTCAAACTAATATGATCGAAAGTAATAATTTGCGGATTACGGCAAGTGCATGTTTTTGATATTATCAGCAGATTTAAACATCAAGTGGATTGTCCAGCCGTCAGAGGCTGATGAATGACCACTCATTAGAATTGCAAAGGCGTAGCGGGCCGGCGCTGTCAGCTGCTACAGCGGACAGAGTTTGACAGGGCCACCAGACTCCATCGGGGTAATTAATTTGCCACATTCTAAAGGATGTAGGGTGTACTTCTCGAAATTAGGCCGGTAAAAGAAGTGGCTAAGGGTCATGATCAATTGATTATCATGACGACTGAGATGGAGGCAACATGGCTGCTTAATGATTAATGCTTTTGTTTGTGTGGTTTCAGAGAAACCTTTCCCATGCTAATCAAGTCCAGATAAGTTTCAGCTTCAACCAAGTTTGACAAGCTACAAGCAATGCCAACACATTTACTGTGGAAGCAGAGAATATGCTGTCTTTTACCATATATTGGAATATAGTAAATAGAACATTTCATGGTGCAGATTGTTTTTTAAGCATGACAAGAATCATTAAAGGAATTGTTCATTCCAAAATAAAGATTTGCTCAAAATTAACTCACCTCCAGGCCATTCCAGATGTAGATGAGTTTGTACATTGGAACAGATTTGGAAAAAATACTGGCTCACCAATGGAACCTCTCCCTGCAGTGAATGGGTGCCGTCAGGATGATAGCCCAAACATCTGATAAAAACATCACAATAATCCACAAGCAATTCACATGACTTGATCAATTTCTTGTGAAATGAAAAGCTGAACGCTTGTAAGAAACAAATAATTTAGGCATTTGAACTTTAAAAAAATTGCTTCTGGCCAAAACACCAGTCTATAATTCACAATAATGTTTACTCCAGTGAAAAACTTGTTGTTCTGTCACATCAAAATTTGTGACAACAACACATTTGTTTAAAAATATTTGCCTTATTCAGAAGAGATTAAAACAATATTATGGATAGAATACTTGTATTTGGCTGGAAGGTACAGATTAAAACAGTTAAAAACATCTTATTGATGGATTTGTTTCTTACAAATATGCAGCTGTTCAATTTACAAGACATTAATTGATGGACTGGAGTCATGTGAATTACTTTTAGATAACTGTATGTTTTTCTCAGCTGTTTAAACTCTCATTCTTATGGCACCCATTCACCCATTGGTGAGCAAGTGATGTTTTAATAAATTTCTCCACATCTGATACAGTGAACAAACAATCTCATCTCGGATGGCCTGAGGGTGAGTAAATTTTTGGCAAAATGTTCATTTTTCTATAGATTTAACGTTATTAATGTAGCTTAAAATAGCTTAGCAAGCATCAAAAGTTGTATTCTACAAGCAGAAATTAAATTGTAATTATCCAAATGAAATGCAACAGTACTGTGTGCTAATGAGTGTTCTCCTCAGGGAGCATCTCTGTTATTGGTGCTGAGTGGGTGGTACAGGCTAATTCCCAGAGCAAGATGAGACATCAGTAGACAAAAACAAATTCACTAAACAGGTCTAGGAGGTGACAACCAGATTGTTCCTTTCTGGATTCATCTCTCAAGCTGACATGAGAAAGCTGCTCGCTATTTTGGTCTGACGTCTTTCTCAAAAGAAGTTTACTAATTCGGGGTGCTCCACTAAGAACATGGAAAACCTTACGGTGAGTTTCAGATTTTTTGATTTTGAAAGCAAGGCATTAAACGCAATAAGCTTCAAAAGAACTGGGTATCTTTAGGCACAACTCAAAGCGGAGAGTCTAAAAGGCCAATACCTGTGGTAAAAATTATGGTAACTGATGGAATTGAGTGTGTTATTGCCGTTATAAAACCACAGCAATATGGTAAAAGATTGCACTATAAGTAAGTTTAAGTTAATGATTGGCAACCAACATAAAAGCTTACACATTAATCGGATGTGACTTTGAATAGAATCAGAAATTTAGAGTTGGAAATATGCGGTTTAGAAATATTATTATCCAACCGGTGAATTTTGTTGATAATTTACTTCATTTAGGTATATTTACATGACTGTTCAAAATGTGAGGTTGGTATGATATATATATATATATGTTTTTGAAAGAATTGTCTCATGCTCACCAAGTTTACATTTATTTGCCCCAAAATATAATTTACTCACATTAATATTGTGAAATGTTATAACAATTAAAATTTTTTGTAAATAATTTAATATTTTAAATAATGTTATATTTTTCTTCATATATTATTCTTATATGCCAATTTGGTGCTTAATAAGCATTTATTGATATCTATGTTAAAAACAATTTAACTTTATTTCGGGATTTATTATTTATATATATATATATATATATATATATATATATATATATATATATATATATATATATATATATATATATATATATAATGTATTTACTTTCACTTTTGAAGAATTTTAATGCATTTTTGCGGAATAAAAGTATTAATTTCTTAAAAAAACAAACAAAAAAAAAACTTTTGAACAGCAGTGTAATTGTAAAAAAAAAAAGTGTCACCAATGTCAATAAGATGGGAGAAATAAATGTAAATATCCAATATTGCACCAGAATATTTTTCTGGTTTGCTTCTTGAAGTTATTTCATCCTCTAATCTTCTGTGTACTGTCTCTGCGAGCAGCCAGACAACTGGCGTGAGATCGTGAACAAAAAGCTTCACTTTCCACCGGAGCTGATCCCTGCCATCCAAGAGGGCAACACAGCCTGGGTGGACAGTCTCCTCTCCCTTGGTGATGGGATCATCCGTCAGCTTGATGAGTCTGAGGATCGGTTATGGAGGGAAGCACTGAACCTCTCCATCCGACTGGGCAGCGAAGACATCATGACCTCCCTTCTGCTGGGTGTCAAGTTTGACTTCCGTCAGATCCATGAGGCTCTGCTGGTGGCCGTTGACACCAACCAGCCCAAATACGTCAAACATCTCCTGGACCGCCTGGATCAGGAGAAAGGCAACAAGATGGACGTTCGTTCTTTCAGCATGGCCATTTTCGACCACTCCATTGACGATTCTCAATTCGCGCCAGGAGTGACGCCACTAACGTTGGCCTGTCAGAAGGACCTGTATGAGATAGTAACTATGCTGACTCAGAGAGGCCATGATATTCCTCTGCCTCACACCATCTCATGCACATGCCTGGAGTGCCGTAACGCCAGGCAATACGACTTGCTCAAGTTCTCCCTTTCCCGTATTAATACATACAGAGGCATTGCCAGCCGTGCATATCTGTCCATAACCTCAGAAGATGCCATGATCAGGGCTTTCCACCTCAGCCGAGAACTGCGCAAACTCTCTAAGAAAGAACCAGAGTTCAAGGTGAGCTCAGAAAAAAATCATTTATTTATAGAAAACATCACAAATAACAAAAATGTATTTAAAAAAAGGATGTACTAGAGTAAATTGTCTGTTCTGTTTTCCCATAAACTATTAAGAATATGAAGTGCTGGTTAGTAACAAATTACATGTAATCTGGATTACATGATCAGATTCCCAAAACTTTAAGAGTGTTTTTGTATTGTCAGTATACTTATAATACATTATCTTCATAGTTATCAGTGATATGTTTTATATGTAAACACATTTAATAACTGATTTTTATCATCACTTTCTTGATGTTTAGCCTCAGTACCTGGCGTTGGAACAAGTGTGTCAGGAGTTCGCGGTGGAGCTGCTGGGAATGTGCCGGAACCAGAGCGAGGTCTCCACCATCCTCAGTAGCGCTGAGGATGACAGCGAGGATGAAGGACTTAATGAACAGACGTTTGAGGAAGGTATCCCCAACCTTGCTCGTCTTCGACTGGCGGTCAACTACAATCAAAAACAGGTACATCATCTTGGTTTAATAGTAGCAAATGATAAATGTGTTAAAACAATATCACTATCTATATTAAGTATTTTCCAGAAAAAATTGTAAATAAAAAAGTATCAATATTAAAGGTATAGTTCATCCAAAAATGTATAACAGTTATATTAAAAGATGTCCTAGCTCTTCCAAGCTTTACAATGGCTGTGAATGGGTGTTATTTTTCAATGGTCCAAAAGAAATCCAACAAAGCACATCCATCCATCATAAAAGTGTCCCACATGGCTCCAGGGGGTGAATAAAGGCTTCTTTAAGTGAATATTAATATTTAAAACTTTATAAACAGTGGAGTTCAGTTCAGTCAAAATAAAAACACTAAAATGCTTGTTAATTTGAGATTTTTATTTTTATTATCATTTTCTTTAACAGTTATTATTTATATAGTTTAAGTTTTAGTAATTTGGTTGAGGTTTTGTTATTTTTTTTTATTGAAATTTTTTTTTAATACTTAGTTTTTATTCTTTTTTATTTCAGCTTTAGTTTCAGTACATCAAGTATGTGAGAATAACTATATATAACAAAATGTTTAAGTAAGTTTTACATTTAATTGAATTTAATTTCAGTTAATGTTTATTTTATTAAACTTTTTATAATTTTGCCTAACTATAACAACCCTGGTTGAGGTAACACACCGTGTAAACTTCCACTGCCCACACAGACTGATGGATTTGAGGAGAAGCACAGGGCATTTGTTCATCATCTTTCAAAAGCACAGAGTCGTTTGACCCCTGCGCTCATGCCGTATGGGACGGCTGATTGATTGACAGTTGGCTGAGAGGCCTGACTGTTTGTTTTCCTCGTCTAGTTCGTGACTCATCCCATCTGCCAGCAAGTGCTCTCCTCCATTTGGTGCGGTAGCCTGTCCGGCTGGAGGGGAAGTCGAACTGCTTGGAAACTGCTGGTGTCTTTGGGGATCTTCATTGGCATGCCATTTCTCTGCCTGGTTTACTGGATCGCCCCTAAGTCCAAGGTATATTTGAGTGATAACAGATAAATAACATCATAATGCACTTTAGCAAATACAGGTGTAAAACATTTCAAATATTTATTAATTTATATGGCAAACCCTACTTTGTTCCGCCAGCTGGGTAAACTGCTGAAGGTCCCTGTGATTAAGTTCCTGTTACACTCGGCATCATACATGTGGTTCCTCATCACCCTCTTGACAGAGTCAATTTTCATGGAGATGTACCGAAGTGATTTTGCCTCCCGAAAGCAGAACATTCTCCATAGCTCTCTCCACATGGTATGGGTTGCGGGTAGGTGACGCTGCCAAATAAAAAATCCATAGGAAAACCACTTAATAGTCATTTAAATCTCTGAGCCTAGCCATTCATTCTTTGATTTATTTAGAGAAAGAGAGCGAGAATAAATGTAATTATCATTGAGTTTTTAATCTTTCTGCATTGACAGGTTTCTTCTGGTTTGAGTGTAAGGAAGTTTGGATCGAGGGTTTGAAGAGTTACTTCCTGGATGTATGGAACATTGTGGATATGATGGTTCTGAGCATGTATCTGGCGTCCTTCACCCTGCGCATCCTCATCATGCTCAAGGGATATTTCCTATGTCAGGACTCCAGCACTCAAGAACTGTGTGACTATTTCACCAATACAGGTGACATCTCACATATAGGCTGTATTTTCATCTTTTAACTCGCCATCCATATATTATCCTAAGTTACAGTACTATTTAGCAGTAATAATAACAATAAAATATTCATATACATAATGATATAATAATATTTTTCCTGCATCAACCCTTTTTAAAATATGATTCTAATTATACATTGAATGATAATAATAAACTATTATTAATAATAAAAAATAATGTTATTTTAACTGTAATTTTTGTAAATGAAATTATTTATAAAAATATAGATGACATTCTTATTAAAAAATAAAAATTATATATATATATATATATGTATATATATATATATATATATATATATATATATATATATATATATATATATATATATATATATATATATATATATATATACACATACACACATACACGTATTGTATTATTATTAATAAAATAAAATAAAAATGCAATTAATTAATATGATATAGAGGGCATTTGAAATGTAATTGTATTTTTGATCACATAGTAGTACTAGTAGCTGCAGTAATATTATTAGTATTTACTAGTAGTAAAATCACTATTGTATAATTGTATCATGTTACTGAATAGTGCGAGAGAACTGGAACCAGGAGGATCCTCAGTTGATAGCAGAGACTCTGTTCGCCGTGACCAGCATGCTGAGTTTCACACGTCTTGCCTATATTCTGCCGGCCCATGAATCCCTGGGAACCCTGCAGATATCCATGGGAAGAATGATCGATGATATGATGAGGTCAGATCTTGCTGTTTGATCTCTGCGACTGGTCGTCCAGGAGAACCCCATTAAAAAAATGTTCATCAAATGTTTTACTTTCATTACAGATTCATGTTCATCCTTATGATTATTGGAACAGCATTTTTGTGCGGAATAAACAACATATACGTCCCATATGTTGCTTCTCCACATCTTGGCAGGTGATTAATAACTGGTTTACATTGGTTTGAAATCGCCCAGGAGATGCAATTTTAATCTGTTTGTCCATTGTGTTCATTTTAGATTGAATGATACATTTAACTTCCTCTTCTGGACCATGTTTGGAATGGCAAACCAGGAATACGTAGACATGCCTGATTACGCTCTGGCGGAGTTTGTGGGGAGGATCTTTTATGGAATATTCACACTGCTCATCGTCATAGTGCTACTCAACATGCTTATTGCCATGATCTCCAATTCGTTTCAAAGGATCGAGGTGTGAAGCTTCAAAGATCATTAAAGAAGATTTAATATCTCAACATTGTAAATAATAGAATATTAGAGAACATTTGTGGACCAGTGTGATGTTATTTTTTCCTTCGTGAGCATAAGAGTCCGTGCACTTTCAAAAATATTACATTTTTAAATACATAAAAACTGTTTCTTCCTCTCAGGATGACGCAGATGTGGAGTGGAAGTTTGCTCGTTCTAAGCTCTACCTCAGTTACTTCAGGGAGGGTCTCACTATGCCAGTTCCCTTTAATATCATCCCATCTCCAAAGGCTCTCTTCTATACCTTGAGGTAAGATAACCTGACAAGCAATACTAGGAACTACCAAACCTCCATTATCTCTTATGCAAGACTATATGAACTGATGATCATATATCACCAGATGTAACCTTCCTGTTCCTCCCTGTTCTGTGTAGAAGGATCTGCCAAAAGATCTGCTGTTGCTGTAACAAGAAAGCTCCAGAATATCCTCCCATCACATCTTTGGTGAGGGGTTTCTATCTGTAGATCCTCCATAATTCTTGGTTCATTTTGGCTGATGAGGTGTTTCTCACATTTTTTGTTTTAGTCTAGCAATGCCCTGAATAGCAGCGGAGGTCAAGGTGAGGGCAGAGTGCCATACCGCCTGCAGGTGACCAAAGCTCTAGTGCACCGCTACATCGAAGCTGCACTCAGAGAGTTTGAAGAGAGCAAGCGTAAAGGTAGGTCATCAAGAAATGATCCAAAAAGCATGCAGTATATATATATATATATATATATATATATATATATATATAAGCATGCAGTATATCATTTATAAAGCCATTATAGTGACACATTTGTAGTTAAACATTATGTTGAACTACGTACCTAAAAATGAGCTGTTCAGGATGCCGTAGATATGTGCTGGTATCCACAAGGTTGTAGGTTCAGGATCAATCCCCAGAAAAGTTAATCCTTTTAGAAAGACACTTCACCATAAGCTTCTCCAGAGGGATTTTCCTTTTAATTAAACAATAAAATATGTTGACTGCAAATGAAAAAGTGTATGAAAAAATGAATACTTGCTTGTTTTAAGACACTTTCTTATGAGCATTTTGGGATCAGCTTCAGTGCTTGGAATGGCATACTATCATAATCTTTAATATACTCGTTATTCTGCCTACTGTTTAAAGTAATATGTGTAACAATAAGGATTTTGTACAGTAAATGTAAACACCTCAAATAGCAGTATACTACATCGTCACATGATTTCAATATATGCAGCACAGTAAGTGACATGCATTTTCACTGCCATTCAAAAGTCGGGGTTAGATTATTATTTTTAAGAAATTATTTTATTCACAATAAATTGATTAGAAGTGACAAAAATCTCTATTTAACATTATAAATTTCTTTATGATTCCAAATGCTGCCATTTTGTTTACATTATAGTTAATGGATTCAAATGCATTATGAAGTGCATTAACCCATTTCAAATAACAATCCATAGCTTTTCATTACAAAAATAAAACACATTTTTATATATGACAGAAAAGAGCTAATTTAAACAGTAAATTTCACAATTTGACTTTTTACTGTATTTTTATCAAATAAATAGATATAAAAATATACGAACCACAAACCTTTGAAAGTCAGTGTATCTTAGAAATAATAAAAAATAGCATCTTTAATCCAATTTTGTGTAAAAATGTCTCAAAATGTCCAGTCTTAGCAAATAACGAGAGAATTCTGATAATTATTATTAATTTTTTTTTATCCAGTATGTATGATAGTATGCTGTCAGAAAATTGCCAATGTTTTTGTTGCTAACTGCTGGTGTTGTGATGTTCAGATGTTGGGAACAGAATCACTGAGCTGAATACAGTTGTCGGCCGACTGCACTCCGACATGCAGGAGTTCCACCAGAAGCTGCAGTGGCGCCGCAAAAGCGAACCGGACCAAGCCAACATCCTGGGCAAATACATCATGGGCGCGAGGAACAATTTCCGTGACTTTGATAGAAATGAGGCTAAGGGGTACGAAAACACAGGTCTGCCTATCAGTATGCATCCTGCTGAGGAGGAGGAGGATGAGGAGGAGGAAGGAGAGATCAAAGCAGGAGGGATCGCCTCAGAGGAGAGGGAGGAGCCCGTCCCAGGAGAAGAAACTTCTTTTGAGACTGCTAGCACTCCTGATGTGTGAGAAACATACACTGCAGTGTCGCAGTGCACAGAACATTCCCTGAAAAATACCTAGTCACAAGCTTCTAGATGCATTCATAGCACTTTAAATCACTGATAAATACATTTTGACATACTGTAGTTGTTTAATATGTGATTTGTATCATAACTAATATCTAAATTACGATGTCTCATACAAAAATTTATATCCATTAATTTTTTTTACATGATACCTTAAACGTATTTGCCCATTGCCCTGTTTAATTTTCACAATGAATGTGAAAGATAATAACCTTAAATGAAAATGACCACACATACACAAAAATTATATAATATTATATATATATATATATATATATATATATATATATATATATATATATATATATATTTTTTTTTTTTTTTTTTTACAAAATGACATAAAAATTAAGAAAGCACATGATATTTTTGATAAAGTACATCGCTGTGTTATATTATTAACAAGGAAAGGGGAAAGGAAAATGAAAAGAAAAAAGAAACGGATAGCATATTTTGTGTTTTTTTTTTTTTAAACAAGTCTAATATTTTGAAAAATTCTTACAAATATAAATGTTTTTAATATGAATATATTTTAAAAATGTAATTTATTTCTGAATTTAAACGTTTTAGCAGCCATTTCTCCTGTATTCAGTGTCACATGATCAGTGCTTTAAGTGGCCCAAAAGAGGTGCAGGTACTCTATTATAGCCAAAAAAAAAAAAAAAACAAAAAAAAAATATTTTCTGTTTTTATTTGTTTTGTTTTTGTTTTTGATGATTCCCCTCATCCCCTGAGGTAACAACAACTATATGAAGGGGTTTTATATACAGCAGTCAACAGGCGACCTTAATAATAAATAATTTTATTAGTTTGTGGATTTGCTTGAGCTAGAAAGAACTACTGAACATAAATAAAATGTGCAAAAGGATTTTGAATAACTCCCGAAATGACTCAAATGATTCGTGAACCCGCTACGAACTCTCGAATTGATTCAAATGATTTGCGCTCCCCAAACTGACTCAAATGATTCGCGATCCCGTTCCGAACTCCCAAACTGACTCAAATGATTCGCGAACCCGCTCCGAACTCTCGAATTGAATCAAATGATCCGCGAAGCCGCTCCGAACTCCCGAACTGATTCAAATGATTTGCGATTCCCAAATTGACTCAAATGATTCGCGATCCCGCTCCGAACTCCCAAACTGACTCAAATGATTCGCGAACCCGCTACGAACTCCCGAACTGACTCAAATGATTCGCGAACCCGCTACGAACTCCCGACCTGACTCAAATGATTCACGAACCCGCTCCGATTCCTCGAACTGATTCAAATGATCCGCGAAGCCGCTCCGAACTCCCGAACTGATTCAAATGATTTGCGATCTCCAAACTGACTCAAATGATTCGCGATCCCGCTCCGAACTCCCAAACTGACTCAAACGATTCGCGATCCCCAAATTGACTCAAATGATTCGCGAACCCGCTACTAACTCCCGAACTGACTCAAATGATTCGAGAACCCGCTACGAACTCCCGAACTGACTCAAATGATTCGCGATCCCGCTTCGAACTCCCAAACTGGTTCAAATGATTCACGCTCCATACTCCGAACCTGGAAGAAGCTCTGAAAAGCGGCAGCGCAGGCAAATGATTAAAACCTCTATTAAAACAGATGTCCAAATGAACTTACCAGTAGCCTACGCTAAAATCCCGTTCTGGGCGCACAGAGAGGTGGCAGTACGCTCAAGAGCTATATTTGGAAGTGGCGGTACTGAGTACTGGTGTACCGGCCCATTTAAAGCACTGCACTGCAAATCATTCTAATATACAGAAATCATATCAAATATGAATAGAATCAAATCAAATAGAACAGCTTTATTTGAAATATAAATATTTTGTAAATGTCTTTACTGTCAGTTTTAATCATATACATTCACTAAATAATTCATATTAAATATTAATTTCAAAATCGAACTGATCCTACACTTTTTAACAAACTATTCTTCAAAACAACTATTAACTATTAGATATATTAAATAAACTAATATCTTACCCAAACATAATGTTTGAAAAGTCACATCACATCAAATGTCCGATACAAATCCAATATAATATTAAATGTAAAAAAAAAAAAAAAAAAAAAAAAAAAAAAAAGAATAAAAAAAAAGATCTAATATATTTTTAAAAACCTCTGGAAAAGTTAATTATAACTACTGTGCAAAAAATATATAATAATAATAATGAAGTTAACATTTAGTTATGGATTAAAAACATATTTGAAAGGCTATCTTTTCACTTACTTTGACTTAGACTTGTAAGCCCTATTTTGTAGCAAAAGTGCCAAATATCTCACACTCCTCTGGTGCCTTTTAAAGTCATAAACATCATCTAAGTTCAGCAATTATATATAAAAGCCAGCCAGGGAGAAAGACCGCTCAGAGGCAATTTAACGGTGATTGAGGACATTAAAACATGTTTCTTTAGCTATTACATTGATTGAACGGTGGGCAGAGTCTAACATATTCCCTGAACAATTTAGAAAAACTATTTAATAAAATATCTTTACATGAGGTATATTGTAAGTTAGAATGCATAAATCATGACGAGGCACCAGAATGGAGGTTTCACAGAAAACATCACATTATTTGAATGTAAACGCAGTAAGATTCCTGTCCCCTGATGATTGGACACTTGACACTGTGGTGCACTCCCTCTCTCTGAGGACTAGTCTGCTTTTGGTGTTGTTTTAATTAAGCGTGAGCAACGGTGTGTGTTCCCGGGGCCCCGGTGTGGCCCTGGGCACATCACAGCCTGCTTCACACCTGCTGTTTGCATCAGTCTGCAAAGAAGCCTGGAGAGTCCTTGCACTTTTTCATTAGACACAGACAGAGTGGCCCCGCTGGGACACCATACCTCCAAGAGAGGGAAAAAATGAGTTTGTCTTCTTGAGACACAAGAAGTAGTACAGCCAGAACTCTCAGAAGAAATTACACGTCAGAAACAAGAACAAGAAAGATCAAAAGGAATTATAATTAAAATATTAATTTATTCAGAAGAACTTTTTTTTTTTTTTTTTTTTTAAATGCTGATGATTTAGGTGACAAAAATTTAAGAGAAAGGTATCTTAAAATGTTATATTTTTAAATGTACTTGTAGAAAAAGGATCAAAATTAATTCACATTATGCCCACTAGAAATGCTATGGTAGTCAGAGACTTCCATCAACTGATTTGTTACCAACGTTCTTCAAAATACCTTCTTTTATGTTCACTAGGAGAACTCATACAGGTGTGGAACAACTTGAAGGTGAATCAATGACAGGATTTTGGGTGAACTATCCCTTCCACCTGAATATAAACTGAATGCATATTGCTTTAATTAAACATAATTGTGTAGTTAAATGTTAGACTGTGCCTTTATTACAACACAGTTTCAAGTTATACTGCATTTTGTATCTCTCTATAGTACAAAAATGAGGGTTAAAACATTATTTCTATTAAAAACAGTAAACAAAGGCTTAACGTGGAGGAAAACCATATGCAATAATGGGACTTGTTTAAAAATAATTAAGTTACTGTATTTTCCGCACTATAAGGTGCACTCAAAAGCCTTTAATTTTCAAAAAAAACGACAGTGTGCCTTATAATCCGTTGATAAAATGATATAAAATGTTGACATTCCCTTTAGCACAGCTTCATCTAGTGGATGCATAACGCAAACCCAGTCAAACGTTTGACTGCAGTATCTTCTATTCCAATGTATGCGCCTTATAATCCGGTGCACCCTATATATGAAAACAGTTTTAAAATAGGCCATTCATTGAAGGTGCGCCTTATAATCCGGTGTGCCTTATAGTGCGGAAAATACGGTATGTAGTAGTTAAAGTTGTGTGGTATATTTCTCTAGGATTCCTCCCCTTGGGTCTGGCTGGAAGCAGATGTTTGGTGGAGTGGTGTTGTGTTGTCCTCCATTTAATTAGTCCGAATTCAAAAGACTTCTGCCGAAACTGTGGCAATGAGCTACAGGAACACGAAAATCATCTACTTGTAAAAATGAGTCCCTCATCATTAGACAGTCTCAGAGACAAATCATTATTATGTTAACACAGTAACCAAAGGGGCTTCCCCCAGAGATGCTCATGCAATTATACACTATTAAACAAATGTAACAACAAGGAGTTCATTTAGGCTGTTCTTCTTTTCTTTTTTTGTTGTTGACTGACTTGCTTGGTTACAGTATGTTTTCGGTCCAGACATCCAAAAGTCAATATTTTGGCTTTAATTACAAAAATTTACTGACCTTTATGGCAGTATCCTGGTGTAGTTGTAAAGATTGCAGGTGTGTGCTGAACAGTGCCAATGTACAGAGAAGGTAGGCTTCAGTGCTATTAGTCTCTCAACATCTACGGAAAATGTGGAGAAAAAGGGCCATATTGTAATATGCTGTTAGGACAGTACAACGGAGTCTTCTGTAGTGGATAATGGCAGTCTGAATGTTTCATGATTGTGGTGTTGTCTTACCTTTGGTAAAGGGTGCTGAGAAGCGTCTGTCTGTCTGTAAAGTGAAGGTGGAGCAAACTGAGCTCAGAAAGCACACTGAACGGCAGAGACTCTCTGTTTAGGACAAGGCCAAGATTATACCAACCAACAATTATACCAACAATTCATTGAAAAAACAATAACAAACCAAACAAAACAACTCTTAAATAATAATAATAATAATAATAATAATAATAATAATAATAATAATAATAATAATAATAATAATAAAAGACAATAAATGAAAATCCTATTAGAACAAATACAAATTGGGCATTAAAACAAATGAATAAATAAACAAATTTTGGCTGTTAAAATAAAATATTGCTTGTAGAAAAATCCCAAATCAAACAGAAATACTTGTTAGAACAAATAAAAACAAACAAACAGCTTGTTAAAAGAAACATTTTTTTTTAGAGCAAACAAAACGGAACTTCTTGGAACAGATTATCAACATGCATAGTTTTTAAAAAGAAACAAATATCACTTGTCAGAAAAACAACAAACAAACAAAAAATAACAAAGACATAAACAATACTTCTTAGAACAAATACAGCCTCTTAAAATAATTTATAATATAATATTATTAATAAATAAACAAATAAACAAACATGCCTTTTCGAACAAACAAATTATTTTATTTTATTTTTTTCCCACAAATAATGACTTGAGATTAATAATTGATTAAATAATCACAATTGCTGATCATTCAAGGTTAAACTTCAGTCCGTTTGCTGTCACTGGTACCTGTGGTTTGTTCGAGTGCTGCTCGCTTGTACATCTCTGCTGCATCAGAAACCTCTTTTCTGCCCAAAGCCCGTTCACCATAGAACCGATCTCCCATTCTGATCAAAGCTGAGAGGAAACATATCCATCACCACATGCAGAGACTCCAGCTTAAGCAGCAGGGAGCTTGAGAAAGAGCACACATGTACTGACGCAGGACACTGAGTCCAACCTCAGGTGTCCTTCACCACGAGCATTTCAGTTCACAATAAAGATATACAGTATGACTGCCACCGTATCCCACACTAAATTACATTCATTTTATATTCTACTGCAGCAGATGTAGCAGATGCAGATAAAAATACAATTAATAACTCTTCCCACTAAATTCATTAAAATATAGACTTACATTTTATATTTGTTATAACTTTTTTTAAGGGATAAACAAAATACATTTTTACTGTCATTTTAATTCATTTTTTATTCTTAGATTTGTTCAAATTACCATAAGGAGCCTGATCTTGAGCCTGTATCGACATGTTATAATATCTTAACAGGCACAAGAGTCACCAGCGCTGGATCCAAAGAGTCCTGCAGTATAAAGATAGAAAATATCTATCAAAGACATCGAGTGAACATGCTTATCTGAATCTAAAGCAAGAGTTTAGAAGAGACTCACTGAGTTGAGTTCACACAGGTATGCCACATTAAACTGAGCAGCTACAAATCCACTCTCTGCAGCACTCAGACAATAAACCAAAGACATAATACTGCAACAATGAGAGAGAGAGAGAGAGAGAGAGGACGAAATAAACAATAGAAAGTGGCCTTTGCAACATCCTTTTACAATGTAAATGAAATCTAAAAGGACATTTATGTTGTAATTTAATAATGTGAGAATTATACATTAATATAACTCTGTGGCCACTCAAACAGTCTCCTTTGAAATCGGCATTCAGTCCGTTTCTCAAGACGATTCCCAGATATCCATTCTGTTCAGATGCCCATTTAACCCAACTAAAGTTCAAAGACCAAAAAAAAAAAAAAAAAAAACATATATTCCCAAAACATCCAATAACAAAATGTCAGTAAGAAACAGCTTTGAGCCACAGAAGATTGAATCGTCTACTCTAGGGGATTATGGGTAGCAGAGGCATCATGCCCATTTACATTAAGTGAACACGTGCATAGTGTTTTCAGCCAATTATAAGTTGCGCAATGCTTGTGAAGGGTTAATAAAGCTTGGTTTTATATCTAAATGTACAAATATATATAATATTAATTATATATATTATGTTGAGTTACATACAGAACAGCCTCTGCCGGGCGTCTGGCAATTTGGCTGGAAAACCCATGAATCCAAATATAACCCAATTCAATGCCACCATTTAAGTGTCCTCTCTGGGCTAATAGTATTAAATGCCCTAAACTATTGAACAAGCAAAGTCATAGTTAAATAAACTCTTTATTAGGTTAATAAGAGTTAACAGCACATAAGCATGTTGAGCAGAGTGTTTACCTGGTCGGCAGGTTGTCCAGGATAGAGGCCCGGAGAGTAGAAAAACTCCCAGATTCATGGCAGCTTCAGGGTGATCTTTGGCATCAGCTTCTTCCCACAGACCTTCTTGTAATCGTTCTCATACTGCTCGTAGTACCAGCCCAGAGCAGTGACCAATGGACCCCTGCAGGATGTAAAAATCACTTACAGGTCGTGGATTATGTGGAAAACATGTTGTAAAAAATTTGTTGTAAGAGGCATACGCTCTTTTGTGTCAGCCGCGCAACAAGGATACATTTTCTGGCTGACATAGAAAAGGGTACGCCACTTGAGTTCAGCTCATATTCTCCAAAATAGCACTTCAGGGATGCGGAGAGACACAAAGGAGACAAATTGTTGGATAAAGTCATTATTTTTGTTTTCTTCACATACAAAAAGTATTCTCATCACTTCATAACATAACGGTTGAACCACTGATGGCAGATGAACTACTGTATTCAGGTGATGTCTTTTATACTTTTCTGGACCTTGACAGTGTATTTTACTTGGCAGTGACAGTAACAAGCCTCCCGGTTTTCATCCAAAAAATCTTAAATTCTGTTCCGAAGACGAACAAAGCTTTTATGGGTTTGGAACGACATGGGGGTAAGTGATTAATGACAACATTTCCATTTTGGGGTGGAGTAACCCTTTAAAGCCAAAATAATTCAAGATATGACGAAATTAACAAAAATAAACAATAAACAATCATAAACACACTGAGGACTGAACTGGAGGTTTTCAATCTCTGAAAATCCCCAAATATGTCCATCCACATATGAGAAATCTAGTCATAAAAATGTAAAAGGCAACTTTATTTGTAAATACATTTATTATATAAAACAAAAATATTTTTAAAATATTTAGTTCCAATTATGTTAAATAATTATTTTTATTGTTTACTTTTTAAAATATATATAATTTTTTTTTTATTTGTTTAATCTTATTTATATCTTCCCTTAAAAAAAAGTTCAACAAAACCCTCAGCACAATTTCCAGCCTTTAAACACAGTTTTAAAACCCCTGGTTTTAAACAAATATTTATGCAACACTTGCTAGATGTACTTGATCAATTGCTTTCTCCGGGAATTTCACAGCTCTCTGAACATCTTTTGGAACTCCTTGGCCCTGTTAATACAAGATAATATGATCTTTAATTAATGAGTTTGAGCTCCTCGAACCTCCATTGACTTCAAATGCTTTGCAAGACTGCCCTCTGCTGGCCGAAACAGATATTCTTTACCATGGCACAATGAAACCTCAGATAGCATTATTATTTTCAGTGATATTCTCAAGCAAATCTGTGTCCCATTTGGCACAAAGCTGGTGTTGTTTAAAGGGTCGACGAGTAAAAGTCGAGGGGAACTGTCACACTGGTTCCTGGAAACCTGTCCAGTCCAATTAGACTCCGGTCCGATCTAACCACTCAATAGACCCAATCAGGTCGGTACACAAGTCAGTCAGGAAAACTCACGGTCACCACTCGAGATCTGGAATGTCCCGGCTCGCAGGTCCAGTACTTGTGGAAAACTGAGGTAGATCCAGTATTGAAAGAAACCAGAACCTGAATGTGCACGACTGAATTTAACTGTACTTAACGCGTAAAGGGTGCATCAAGGACCGTTGCAGCGCAGGTTTTCATGTGATCAAATGACAAAGCAGGTACCCGAGCACGCAAACATGCCCGAAATGACACCCTGTTTGAGCTGCAGGTCTAAGTGTTTAAGCAAACAGGACGGAGGACTTCCACCCTCTAAAGCATATATTGCAAAGCTCATAAATCTTTACTCTCAGGTTATGCGCTGTATAAGATACTGGACAACTGTAATTAGCACTGGAATGTACAAGTGAGGCTTCAAGTCCATGTGTAATATTAATAAACACCCAATGCATTTTTAAATTATGCTATAACTGTGCCCAGTACAGATATGCCAATGAATGTTGTGAATTTCAGAATTAGCTCCATTTCAAATAATTAGCCACACCCACAGGAAGTTTAACTGGAATAACAGCACAGCACGTGACATTGAGGGGAATTCAGTAGGAAACAGCATTCTGGGTAATAAAGTAAAACAGTAAACACGTTCCCCTATCCGTATAAGTACATAAATAATGTACATATTTACATACAGTACAGACCAAAAGTTTGGACACACCTTCTCATTCAAAGAGTTTTCTTTATTTTCATGACTATGAAATTTGTAGATTCACACTGAAGGCATCAAAAGTATGAATTAACACATGTGGAATTATATATGTAACAAAAAGTTTATATAAGTAACAACTGAAAATATGTCATATTCTAGGTTCTTCAAAGTAGCCACCTTTTGCTTTGATTACTGCTTTGCACACTCTTGGCATTCTCTTGATGAGCTTCAAGAGGTAGTCACCTGAAATGGTCTTCCAACAGTCTTGAAGGAGTTCCCCGAGAGATGCTTAGCACTTGTTGGCACTTTTGCCTTCACTCTGCGGTCCAGCTCACCCCTAAACCATCTCGATTGGGTTCAGGTCCGGTGACTGTGGAGGCCAGGTCATCTGGCGCAGCACCCCATCACTCTCCTTCTTGCTCAAATAGCCCTTGATGCCTTCAGTGTGACTCTACAATTTTCATAGTCATCAAAATAAAGAAAACTCTTTGAATGAGAAGGTGTGTCCAAACTTTTGGTCTGTAACTGTATGTGACATTGCAAACAGATCTGTTTGGCTGTCAACCAGATAAATAGATATTTAGAAGTTTGGGGGTCTACAGTATATATCAACATGGAAAACTATATGGAATAATGAAAATCTCAGTCATTTTAAAACCAATTTTATTGCTTCATGCAGGAGTGCCATAAAATTATAAGACTACAAATTTGAACATTACAGAAGATGCAAAATTCTATTTTTTTTTTTTACTTTGTGTCTCCACCTCTCTGTACAGTATAGGCATAAATAGCTCAAACTGAGAACTGAACTGGAATATCTAAATGGGGAACAGTCTAAAACATTTCCCATCTCTCCCGTCCATGTTTGAGAACATGCATTAACACTGTGAAGTGCAGTTCAACTGGACCAGACTGACGCGCGCACACGGACATACTCACAGACAAAAGAGCTTCTTCGTGCAAAAGAGGCACAGATGAAACTAATACATCTGCACAGTTGTATGCCTGTTAAAGACTGATTGGTTTACATACATTTGGATGTGGTATGTACCCTCTTTCACAAAAGAAATGATAGAAGAAACAGGTGATGATTCATGCAGCGCTGCTTTGGTTTGCCTGTGGATAAAAACTATAAAAATGCCTAGTGACATCCCTCACCAAGTTTAATGATTCTTGACATCCTATATTTTCAAAAAAAAATGTGCTTGTCATTTTCAGTGATCTGGGTTAAAAAACATGCATCTTAGTGAACATCATGTTAACCCACAAGAAGAGCAGAGACTGTTCTCCACTTCCTCTGAAAATGCACAGTGGTAAAATCCATCTACCCGAAAATCTGACCATTTAAAGGCAAGTCACTCCATTATAACAGTAATTGCATGTGGCTTGGCACCAGAAATCAAGTATTCAACTTTGTGGGTCAAAGAAATATGAACAAATTCAGCAAAAAAAAAAAAAAAAAAAAAGGACTATTTTACCTCTATAGATAACCTAATTAAGATAAGATCATATCTAAGATCAGTGGTCTGATAAAACAGAAATATAACCTTCGGGAAATGTATAACATTTTCTGGCTTTAGTTTGGCACTTTAAATAAAAAGATGGAAAGATCTGCTAAAACTGTAATTACTCCTTGTAATTTGAGCCAATTAAGGTATCCATTCACCATACATTTTCTTTATATTCTTTTTTTAAAGACATATTGTCTTTGGTACTTGGATTTTGGATGATGTCTTTAGAAACAGTCAGCAAACAGGGCATAGTTAAGAGTAAATGCTCAAAAAAACAAATGTGAATGTTCATAAAGCTCCTTGTATTTTCTAAATGATTTGGAACGATCGGCAATGATCAGTTAATTCTAATCGCGTAATTCTTCAACATACTAGAAATCCCTGAAGCCTTACAGATACGTTCAGTGTCTTGGTTTGTGTAAAGGTTTTAGTGTGTATTCCAGCGTATACTAATTATCTTTACAAAACCGACACATCAACATTCAGAAATAGTGCAACATATTTTAGGGGAGTTTCACACTGATAGTTCAGCCCTTTTACAGTTACTCTGACCATTGACAAACACTTATCAAAGAGTACCATTTAACACTAAGCTGACAATTCATTTTAACTTGAAAGACAAAGGAGTGTGCTGATAGAAATGAGAGAACCAGGCTGTTTCGTGTTTTAAGCAAAGGGGAACAAGAACCAGGCAAACATCTAGGAGCATTCAAAGTTCAATCAAACAAAGGCGAAGACATGCAAACTGATACGGATTATACAAGGAAAGAAAAGTCCATCAGAGGGGAGATTCCTTTGAAAGTCTGGCACGGTCTCCTGCTGAATAAATAATGCATTACATTCTCAAAAAAAATAGTCCATCCCATTCCCACTGATGTGTCATTCCCACCCTCCCCCAAAATCATGCTTGTTCCTAAGTGTTCCTCTGAAAAAGCAAACATTTCTATAAAGACCTCGGAAACGTGTCTGGTGGTGCCGTAACTTCTGACCAGAAAAAAAATAAAAATCAAAACATGTATATTAAGAACACGACAAAAAGGACTGTAAGAGAAAAACAAAACGGCTGTCCACAGTTGTCTTATTTCTTCTGTTTTTTAAAGATCTTGAAGGTAGGTCTCTTGCGACTGGCAACAGAGTCAGTGTCTTCACATATGGAGACACTGTCCTCCTCTAGGGGGCTTTTTTTCGAGGAGATCTGTGGTATGCGGTTTCCAGCCTTCTCCCCAGTCAGTCCAGTGGGGGACGGGGTATCGGATTCAGTGGAGTTTGGGCTTAAGGAGCGTGAGGATTCCGACATAGACATCGCTGCTTGTGAGACTTGGATCTCGCTCATACTGACGGATTTCTCTATGCCATATACCTTCTTCATTAATATGGGACTTTCAGAAACTCCTTCAGGAGATGCACCCCCATCAGGAACTCTGTTGCCTCCGTTATGGGTTTGGGAGTGAGCTCCCTCTTCAGAGCATGAATGGGGGCCATGCAGAAGTGAAGTGGGCTTCACAGGGAAGCCTTTGGAACTGTAGGATAGGCGTAGCTGCTCGCCAGTCTGGGATATACACAAGGAGGAATCAGAGTCTGAGCGATTCAAGTCCCTGTGAATGAAAATAGTGAAATTAACAAAAAAAATTAGTGAGATATTAGACTAATCATAAACAGTCGAGACATCTTGCTGGTTATATGTAATGGCACTTTTCCACTGCATAGTACTGCTCGGCTCGGCACGGCTTGACTCTGTTAGCGTTTCGACTGAAGTTCAGTATCAATTTATAGTGGGCAGGATTAGAAATGTTGTTAAAGTTGCATTGCCTCTACAGCCATGATTCCTGAAAATGTTTATTCATTCCGTGTCATCCCATCAAGCTCTCGCTCAATCCGCTCCTCGGCTATCAACAAGAGGGACATCTGTACTTCCTCAACAAACCACAAAACAGCCATTATTTTGTTGTTTAAAAAAGGTGCACTCATTCTTTTTAATCTAGCGTGTCACGTGTCAGCGTGATCTGCAGGGTTTACATGTCACATTTTGGTAATGGTATGGCTTGCTTGTAACCTCAGACGAGGTGGTACTGAAAAAAGTACTGTACACAGTGGAAAGCCCCCCACCCCCAAAGCGAGCCGTGCCATGCCGTGCAGTGGGAAAGCACAATAAGATAACACTGCATTTACTGCTACCCAAGCCCCTTAGGATGAAGCCCGCAATAATGGCAACATTTCCAACCTGAAAGTGGTCTAAACTGAAGCACAGCATGCCAAGGCTTAACTACCCAGCACTAGAAAAGTACTGCTCCTGCTTTCAAGCAAATGTATGCATGTTGGACCTAAACTCTACAAGAAGGTAGCCATCCAGCAACAGGATTTGGACAGCCCAGACAGGGTTGTGGCTAGAAGGGATACAGCTAAGGCTGGAATGATGCAAAATATCACCATAAAATAACAAATTAAATTTGCAACCTATCACACTGTTTTACTAACATCTACACCTACCAAATAAAGTTATTATTTTCGTTCAGCATGACAAAAAATTGTTGCAATATTGATGAGTGCATCCCCAGTAAGCCCTTGTGCCCATAGCTTTATCCCTTTAGCCCAAACCCTGACATGGAGAAACCAAACATTAAGGGTGTCCAGTCCTGCTTCTGGAAGGCCACTTTCCTGCAGAATTTAGCACCAATCCCAAATAAGCACACGTGAACAAGCTAATCAATATCTTCAACACTTTTAGAAACTTCCAGGCAAGTGCACAAAGGTAAGTTCAAGCTAACTAAGACTCTTCAAGTCCAAATCCAGACCCAGTTTAACTCAAGTTGAAACTTATGTCTGCAGGACCCTGGCCCTCCAGGACTGGAGTGGAAGAGCCCTGAGCTACACTCTGCAGAATGTGACCCACCCCTGCACAACATGATCAATCAGGCATGCAGGTGTGAGAATTAGTTCAAAGCAGGGAACAAACATTGCAAGAACACATTAACCAACAAGATGGAATGTTGCAGGAAGTTAAAATGGCCCAACCAAGTTAAAAGCCGCATTGTCATGAACTGTAGTGAGTATAGACAATTACAACAACAAACCCCACGTAAGTAGTGGTTCACTAGAAAGTGTGAAATGTGTAGTAAAAGAGGCCTGTTAAATGTTTTGGACCAAGTCCCAGGATCATGCCAAGTGAAAAGCACAAATCAAGCACAACAGAATGAAGTGATACCCATAGCTGTCGCAATGGCGGGAGCGCTCTGGGCTTGCATCATAGGGGAGGTCTGGGATGGTGTCCATAGGCTGGAAATGTGAAGAGTGATAGTGGGATGCATGAGGGGCAGTAGTGATAGAAGAGCAGTGGGGAGCGTGGGATGAGACAGCCGAGAAGATAGCAGGATGAGACACTGCTGAGGAAAGAGGAGGCAGTCCCAGAAAGTCAAAGTGCCCAAAAGATTGGCTGCGTGCCTGGCGTATCGCTGTCCTAGACCTGGACGAGTACAAGCTACCCTCCCCTTCCTGACCACCAAGTGAGAGACAACTCTCTACCAACCTCTGCGAACCCAGGGCCAGCTGCGGGTCAATGTGCCGTTGCCGGAGTGACATCATACTGGGAGCTGTTGGGGCACAAAACAATAAGGTCACTTATTGAAATGACTCTAATGACTCAAAGCATGCAGACACTGTAATAACATTGGGTGATGGGTGGCAAGCTGGAAAAGGTGAAACAAGAAGGTGTTAAGGCGGAAAAATGTACAGTCTGAGTGGCTTTTTTCAAAAATAGACACAATAATGAAGTTGTGGTCAAGTTTGGACCCTAACCATCCCTTTAATGCATTCCTTCATTATTGCATTTCCTGTTTCTATCCATCAGGAATTGATTGGATCGTGCAAAACAAAAGGGACTGGTGATGTCAGTTTATACGGAAATATATATATATATATATATATATATATATATATATATAGGTGATTGCTATATTTTGATTAAATATCTTTATACTTCTACTTTATACTTAACTCTAATTGTTTATGACTAGACCAAGAATGTGTGCTACGGAAGTAAAACGTGTCTATTTTACTTTTCAGACTCAAAGATTAAGATGCACAAAATGTAAAACAGTATCATGTAAAGATCAAATTGCAAGTCTGAACTTAGTGATATGTTATAAACAGATTAGAAAACAAAAGCTAAGAGAGGTCATGCATTTGAGAGTAAACCATTTCACGGCTGTGGACAAGAACAAGATTGAGGTGTGTAGACAGTGTTTCTTTCGGTCCAGTTTCTCTTTGTAGTAGCTAGGGTTATGAGCAGCATTTCGCTTTAAAGAAGAGAGGTACAGGAAAACAAGAGGAAGTAAGAGGAGTGGCTGGGGTGAAGGGCATGGTAGTTTAGCCCACCAGAGTACTTCCAAAATGACTGGCAATCCGAATTCAATGACCAGAGATCACTTGCTCGGCGGCCCATTAGCCACGCTGCATCTGGAGGGGGTAAGGGCAAGGGTAGGGGTGCAACTGTTAATAACAGTACTACTAACACAAGAACATTTTGGGAGTGATTTGCTCAATCAGTTAAAATACTTAAAGGATTTGTATAAATCCTTGAGCAAACAAGTTCTAATATGAAAAAAGCTATGAAAATTAACTATTTGTTAAAACAGCAAAAAATATATATTGTGCAAAAAGACAGATAAGCAATACAAATGTCAAGATTAATACATTTTGCACAGTAAACACCAATTTTATTTTATGTTTTGTACCTGGGAAAACAACTATTTTCTTTGAGCTTGTTTGATAACATTATTTCACACATTACAGTTATTACAATCCACAACAACAACTTCAGACTTCGACTTAAGACCTCTAATCTTAACTTGCACGTGGACCGGTTTGTTCTGGCCTACTCCGTTACCCTCCATCATATATAATATGATAAACTAAAAAAAATAAACAAGTGTGCATAGTTGCTTTATCAAAATCATATGACAGCAATGTGTGGTGCAGATCTTGAAGTACTCCACTCTGTGTAATACAGATCTGTAGATGGGGAAAAAATTCTCCTGCAGAAAGCATATTATAAGATTTGTTTTTTTGCAAACATGCTTGGTGCACACAACCATTTCTGACAGAGCTTGCACACAGACAGACAACAAAAATCAATTCAATCTAAATAGCTCAAAACTAGGGATATTTAGATTTGGTCCAAAGACCACAAGGTCTTTGCTGGCCTTTGGCTGAAAGGGGCTTATCCCCATCACTGTCCAGCAAGTCCTTACATTGGAGCGTTCCTGGTGCCACTATGTCCTCGTCCATGTCATCCATGTCTTCAGACATGAAGTGCTGGGGTGTGCCGCGGCCGCCCATGAAGCTGGGGTCCAGGTTGAGAGAAGAGGCCAGAGAAGGCAGGCCTGGGTTATTGACCAGCGAGAAGCCTGTTAAGATCTCAATCTGCTGCCAACGATGGAGTCTCTCTCTCAGAGCTGCGGTTACCTCACCCAGAGCTTGCCTTGACAGAAAGACATTAAAGGCAATATGTGTTAAAAAGTAAAAAAAAAAATTTTTTTACATTTTATTATTATGTCGTTTTATTTTTAAATTAGCATTCAGAAATATTGAGAAATGTTACTGTGACTTACTTGGCTGTAAGTATTTTGTGATCCACGTCATCCAGTGAAGAACTATGTGCCACATGGAACGTACCAAATAAAGTATTTCTCTTCTTCTTAATCTTTTCTGCCTAAAAAAAGGGTGTATTTTTTTTTTATTATTATATTAGAGTATTATTATATAGAGTTTAGAATCCTAGTCAAACCTTACATTACAAAAAAGTATTAAAATATACACTTATTTGGCTATTATCATTAATAGCATTCTATTATCATCTTAGACCTAGTAAAGTTTCATCATCTAGGGTTGTCCTACAACAAAGCTGCAGTGTAATTAATAAATCTAAATGTGTTTACCATTGTTCCATCTCAGCTAAATGAATGACTGTGGCAGATGCTGCTTACCCCCTCTTTGGCCACCTGCAGCTGTCTCTCTGCGTTCTGTTTTTTGATGTTGTAGTACTGCACCTCCACCTCATGAGTGAGCTGCAGCCATTTCTGCAGGGCATTAGGAGGCGACCAGCTACTGCGAGACTCCAGCTCCTTCTCTGCCTTCCTCAAGGCCATTCGCACCTGCAGGGAGCGCCAGAGACACATCAGATCAGAGAACAAAGCAAAGCAGGTCATCAAGCAAACCTCACAAGGCTGCTTTCAGATGGGAGCATTTTTTCATCAATTCAGAAATCACTCTTATCAGCTCATTTATGTTTAAGTAATTTTAGTACTTCAAGTTAAACTAAACAATACTGAGAACTATTGTCTTGGAAGTTAGCTTAAGTTGTATTTTTTTTTATTTAATTAAAAAAATTGTTTTAAATGGTTTTAGTTTAGTTAACAATAACCTTGCCACACAGCACCCTACGAAATTGGTAAATGCTGCAAAATAACAACCCAAACACTTGGATACTGAAATTGCAACATAGTATTTAACCTTTTAACTTCTATTTATCACATTCTTTGCATATGCGATTAGAACAATTAGCTAATTTACATGACTCACGAATGAATCAGTTGGCAAGCTAATGAGAATAAATGGCATAAATTTCACCACCTGAAACATTTTGCTACGACAAGATGCAAAATAATTAGTCACAGATAAGCTTTACACCCCAACCTAACCTTACTAGGAAAAACACAATCAACTCCTCCATTATAGCAGTAAATAACAGATCTCATCCAATAAGAGCCTAGGGGAGTGGGCTGAGGGTTCGGAGAGCCGAAAGGTCCCTTTCCTTATAGAACAGTGCTAATGAGCTTCAAACCCACAGAGATTTGTACCGCCCTCTGACCCAGAATACCCACTTAGCACCGGGGTTTTAATAGACCAACATGAAAACAAACAATTCATCCAATAACATGCAGAGATGCCACAAATACAGGTTGAATAATATACATAATATACATATACAGTCACAGAAGGAACCACTTGCTGTCCTTGACACACTGGAGCTTGTTACAATTCTGTGATCAGCTTCTGCAAAGATTTTTCACCAGATCTGAAGTATTAAACTGCCCGTTATGCAACAGCACTGCGGTAACTGCTGAGTAAAGTAGGCCACAGTGTGGTGGTACACTAGATACTGCACTGGGAAGATACTCAAACTTCATTAGTACAGGAAATCATTTTGTTGACAACCTTTCAGATCATCTTGCAAGCATTTCCACCCACTTCCTGACCAGATCAAAAATAATGGGCGGTATTGCAGAACCAGCTAATTTAAGTTCTACAAACTTAGAACATGTATATCTAAGTCTAACCACACTTGAACTTCTTGCTTATTTATTAGGGGACTTTTACCTGGTCCAACTCCTCCTCTGCATATTTCTGTCGGCTCAGCTCGTTCTCAGTTCCCTCTCGGAGCCCCTTCAGTCTCTGCGCTTCTTGTTTGGCAGCATTGATCTCATCCCTCAGCTTCTGCTCCAGGTTTACCTTCTCCACCTCCACTGAACGGTGTTCCTCCTGAGCTATCTGCAGTCTGCGAGAAGGCAAAAAAAAACACACAGTATAAGTCGCAGATCACTAGTGTTATATTCTGCAAGTACAAAATGTTTAAGAAATGAATTTTGTTTGACCGCAGTGCAAAAGTCAAGAAAAGACTATTATTCAAAACCAGTAGACTGTGAACAAACTTCTGCATGTGTGATTTCACTGGCATCAGTTATTGGAGCGGATCTAAGCTCTATGATGTCTCACTGGTTATGAGCCACCAAGATTGTGTTTAGCACAGCTCAGCAAACCGATAGTTGTGCAGCAAGACCAATAGATAAGATGCAAGGATAAAGATGCTAAAACAAAATATTACTAATGACAGGAAACTAAAGCATGCTTGATAAAAAATTATGTCAGACAAAAACCACAGATTAGCATTCAGAAGTTAAATCTCGGCAGCTCCTTAAACCCAGCTGTGCTCTTTTTAGATTCAGGTCCAGCAAGATGCTTAAGGTTCAAAGTTAGAGTTTTGTTTTAAACAGAAACAAAGTTTGTGATTTTGAAAAACTACCCATAAAAATACACACTCAAAAACAGGTCATGCCTGCTCATCATATAAATCCATTGTTAATAGCACATTAGTTAATTAGCACCAATTTCACATGACGTTTTCACACACAATTCCATCACCTTCAGCCAAAAACTACACTCATAGGAAACTCTGGTTGCAAAACTAGGGTGTGGCTTTAAAAAGAAAAGAAGAAAAAATAGATGAGGTCATATCGAGCACAAAAGAGGAGCAGAAACAACACTGACAACTCTAGGCTTCCCTGAGCTACGACAGGATTAACCATTTTTCCTGGCGACAGAGAGAGGAACAGCAGAGCCCCTGATTTACTCAGTCGAGTCTATATAAGACCTCAGATCAATCTTCACTTCAAGGAAAAGGCTTTATCTGTCTGAGGGCTTCTCTTGAGGCATTTCCAATAACAAACGTTTAGGGGACACTGGACTGCCTCAGAAGACACGATATCAATCACTGCAGGATTCTTAGTAGCATAATTCTTCAAATTGAAAATTTTTTTTTCAAATGAAGCTTAAACCAGATTGACTTGAGCTTTTTCAGCAGTATATATCACATGTCAGGTCTGTTTTATGTTAAAAATCTGATTCTCCATGGAGAAAATGATGGTTAATTTGGAATTGGACTGAATGGATACAATTGCTGTATGTCTCATGCAGTGTCAATAATATCCAGAAGATGGCAGACCGAAGGCTTCAGAGGCCTGATGGAAAAACAAACAGGTGGATGGGGGGAGAAGTGGTCATTCAGTGAAGGACTAGTGTAAGGTGATCTGAACTTCCAGCCAAGACTGAAAATCTACAGCACTCAATCCTGACCTCTGCCATTCACCATCCTCCAAATCAAGAAATCATATCTCAGTGTTACAAGTCAACAACAAATATCTAGAAAGACAAGTCGTCTCATTTACACTCTTAAAACTCTTTATGAAAGAATTACTATCAGGGAGCTAAAATTTGAATCGTTTAATTCAATTCCTAGTTTTTCCATATTCAAACAAAACATTCTGCCTGACCTGCCATCTTTGCTTGAACTTGAACGACGATTGTTTGTTTTACTCTCACATTCAAATAAAACATTCTTACATGCTGGTGAAAGTACAGTTCTGAAAACAAAAGACACTACAAACAAAAGAGTAGATGATGCATGAACATAGCTTTTCAATTAAGTAATTCTTAATTAAACTCTTTGCAATGGTTTTTAGAAATATTTGAAAGAAGTTTTGAAAGCTAAAGTGAAATGAAATTCATTTATTTATAAAATTATATATTATAAAAAAGTTAAATAAAAATACACACAAATCTGAAAAAATTACAATTTTGTAAATGTTTTTGAAGTCTATAACGCTCACCAAGACTTTATTTGAGCAAACCATTCTTTTAAATGGTAATAATTTCACAATATTGCTGTTTTGACAAATGCAGCCTTGGTCACTTCTTTCAGGAACATAAAAACAATATCTAATAATTTTACTGGTAGTGTATGCATGTATAATTTATTACATAAAACAGTAGCAGTAGTAGTAGCAGTATAAATACTAATGTCCTGCTCTCAAATGAAATGGAATGTGTACAATTTTAAACTTGTGAATTCTTTGAACTTTGACTGGTAATGTAATCATCTAAACATCTACCAATACCACTGCAACAAACCAGAATGACCTAGCAACCCAATAGTGGCACACTAAAGCAACTGGATAGCAATGCCACCCACCCACAACACCCTACCTCACACGCATAATTCTACTTCTAATCATACTGAATTGTAAATTGCAATGCAGAATGAGCAGTTTACATCACGCCTCGATTCTGACTCAGAGTGAATGGACAGAGATCAGGCATGTGGTAATTTGGAAGCATTCGAGAAGAGGTTTGTCTGGTGTGAAATGCATCAACACACCTACACAGGAAACTACTAGAAAGACTGACTCAACTGCTTTGATAAGCCTTCACAATTGATCTCAAATGGAGAAATAAATGCATAAATTCCAACAGCCACTGCAGCTTGTTTTAAGAGCAAAACGACACTGTTTCATCTCGAAATGTTCCTAAAACAAGCCTACATTAAAATAAATTTACTTTTAGGAAAGGACAGCCCACAAAGACCTGCGTTCATGCATGACATAACTGCCCGAGAGTTTAACCTCCCTCTGGGGCGACCGAAGCACTGTAGGCCACTCACCCACCAAACCCCAGAGACGTGACCCGGTGACACGGCCGGTTTGTCAGAACATAACATGCTGGACGTTCTCCACTGTAACAAACACACTATTGATAGTTCCCACTGCCCCGTCTTCTTCACACACACTCTCACACTTCATTCACATGTTAAAGGGATACAAGAACTCTTCCTGACACACACACTCCTGTGCCTTTCTCTCAAAAGGTGACAGACTATGAGTCTGCATGAGGACTTCTACAGGAAGCTAGTGGATGACAGTTGATATTGCGGGATCAGAGCATCATCTGCATTCTCACTTTCCTTAGGATTTTTAGCATATGTGTAATGGTTTTCAAACACTGCTGAACTATTGAACACTTGCTGGTAAATATTCTCAGTGAGCTATGGGTCATTCTCTGAACTGGTGCCTTTTCTAGTTTGAGAACATACAGTTTGCATAGTTGTAAACCGTCAATTAGACAAAGAAAGTGAATATTATATTTCATAATGTCATATTAAGATAAATTGTATATTTGTATGTTGGTGCCTTCAAAAACAGTAACGAGGTTAACAGGCTTAGTTTAATGTGACATTACAAGCACCACAAGGTACTATTTTATCAAATATGCAGTTTTCAAGCAGGATTTAAACTTTCGCCTGGCAAGCCTCCGCTGACTGCGTGGGCAACTACCCAAAAGGATGAGGCTTTTATACTTGTCGCGTTCGCCGTTGTTCTATTATTTGAAACGACAGGGGGCAACATGGAGTAATTGTCCTCTAAAACAGCTGGGAATCACCGGTGAAAAGTCATTAGCCGGTACAAGTCTTGTGATGAAGGAGTTGATGAATTAATAATTTCTTCAAATAAAAAGCCTTGGACAAACTACTGTATGCAAAAAATTATTTTCCATCAAAAAGCACCTGATGGAGTTTAAACTTCACGTTAAACTGTTACTTCTTCATACTGGCACACAAAATGAGTTTGCGCGCACTGAAAATTAACTTGCGACAACAACCCAATGACGTCATATTACACAAGCGAACTTGCGGACGCGTTGAGTATAAATCAGCCTTACGTCTTTCAAATTAAGATGAATAGAATTACAGAAAGAACGCCAGCTAGAATTATATAATGATAAAACAATAGAATGACATATAGGGATGACAGATAGGACAATATATAGAACAGTAGATAGAATAGTAGAATGATGGATGGAATGATAGATAAAACGACAAATAGAACGACAGATAGACAGAACGATAGACAGACAGACAGATAGTTAGACAGATACTCATTTTCTAGCCATCCCTCTTTCTTTTTGAACAGATGTTCTCTACAGCAGTTTACTCCCATGAGGCTTCATATCCTGTTCCCTTAGAAAGGAATCTTAAAATAAATAAAAAAAGACACTTAAAAAAAGGCTAAAAAAAAAACACTTAATGAGCTCCTGTGCGCAAGTCATATGTCAGTAGTTTAACTCACTATAAACAGGAGTACAAGGCTCACCTGGAGGTCAAGGTTATTCCATAACCTTGTCTTTTTGAATATCAAAACAAGCTCTGCAAGTTTTCAAAAACTACCTAACTAACTAACTTCCTGTGACTTAAAACTGTGGTTAATATAGCATCAGACACATTTCATTGGACGAAGACGCCTGCCTAACACATGTTCGTGGTGCAAAAAAAACAATTTAAAAACAGTGCAAAAAAAAAAAAGCCTTGCATCAGTGCCAAGTGCGTCAAGAGTCACTACAGTTTCTCACACTCGTTCAAGAATCTAAAAATAAAGACAGAGCAGAACAGGTTCTCACTTCTGCTGTAGGTCATGAAGGCTCTGCTCTGCCCGCTGGAGGCTCTCCAGGTCTATCATCATCTTCTTCATGTGGTCTTTAGAGTGCCGGTTTTGGATGTACGCAAACCAGCAGCCTCCCAGTCCGATGACTATTGATACTACCAGCATGAAGTCCTTCAGATGGTTATGTCTGTTCACTGTGAGAGACAGAAACCAGCATATACTTTAAACAAGTATTCATTTAGCAAACCCAAGGACTAACATGGGGTCAAGTGCTGTTCTTAAGGACACAAATGAACTCATAATTTGCAACATTTCTAATAAGACCCTTCCAGTAAAATACTTTTCTTTACATTAGTCTTTACTCTAGGACCCCGGTTCCCAATCCCAGTCCTTGTGCTTAAATTGAACCACTTTTGAATAATACTTCAGTACTGAATGAAATAAAGACACAGACAAAGACAATAGCTTTCACATCAGGAATGTGTCGATGATGCTTTAATATGCTGCATACAGTATGTAGGAAGCTCAAAAGGTTTTGGAATAGATCCCATGACCGGTTTAAGAGTGCAAAGCTGAGGTGTATGTGTAGGTTGTAGTAGTAGAATTCAATCTGCATTCTGAACAATGAGGTAGAACATCGAAATTCAGTTTGCAGATTGATACACGCAAAACATTGGCATTCTCACCGAGCTGTCCAAATGCTTCTCACAAAAGCTGTTTATTGCAATTTTCTTGTAAGCATTGTGCTGGTACACAGAGTAACTGCAGTGCTTTCATCTCCTAAATGTTAAAGCGTTCATTTACATTTACTGTAGGGATACATGGTGCTTCTGCAGTTACAGTCCTGCAATACTTGCCACTGCTGTGCCATTGGGCAAGACAGTTAACCTAACAACAGCCCCAGGGACAGCACACAGTCCTGACCATGGATGACTCAATCTCTTACTCTGTCTGTACATAACTATGATTCAATATAAATGTTTGCATTGAGAGATGGAAAATAACACTCTGCTCAACTCCTCATCCTCTAGGGAGCACGACCAGTTGTCCGTCTCACACAGAAAATAGTAGGTCTGCATCAGCTTGATAGCTTTAATAACCAAAACCTAACATACTAAAATACTCCGGTCCAAAATGATTTTTACTGTTTATGGAAAAAGACTCACCAAGACTGCATATTTAATCAAAAATACAGTAAAATCTGTAATATTGTGACATATTATTACAATTTAAAATTTCTGCTTTCGATATTAATATATTTTGAAATGTAATTGATTTCTGTAATGCAAAGCTATGATTTTTCAGAATTTATTCTAATATGCTGATTTGCTGCTCAAGACAAATGTCTTATTTTCAGTGTTGAAAACAGTTGTGCTGCTTAATATTGTTGTTAAAACCTTTATAAACCACCATATAAAGATACAATTTAAAAAAGGAATACTTTTATTAAGTGAGGTGGCATTAAAATTCATCCAAAAATGGCAAAGTTCTTCAAAACTGACAGCATAAAGTTACAAAAGACTGCCAAATTAAATCAATGCTTTCTATTCGTCAAAATATCCAGAAAAGAAATGCATCACAGTTTCCACAAAATTTTTAAAAAGCAAAAACTGTACAACACTTATAATAAGAACCATTAATAATTGAGCATCAGTAATAACTGATAATAACTTAATAGCAACTCAACATATTTAGAACGGTTTCTGAAGGCTCATGTGACACTGAAGATTGGAGTAATGATGCTCAAAACTCTGTTTTGTATCACAGAAATAAATGCAACTATTAAAACATAATCATTGTTACTGTTTTTACTGTATTTCTGCTTTAAAAAAGTGCAGTTTTTGGTAAGCATAAGAGACTTATTTCAAATACATGAAAAAAAAAAAAAAAGACCAGTAGTGAGAGTTCCAGGAAATGCTAAGGACGGCCAAACTTAAACCGCATGACCCAGACGAGAACCACAGCTCAATGAACCTGGGACATCTGGACTAACAGCTGCAGCACCACGGCTCTAACATTAAAAACAAATCTCACAACCAGAAGGTTGTGATGGGACAATCTGTTTAAATTATACAAATGGTGTTGTTATACGTTGTAGTCCTTTATAGCCTGTCAACCGTGTCAGCGAATTAACAAAAACAAGGGGTAATGGAGTCATGCTTCTGATGGAAGTATTGTCCCGAGGTACCAGGGCAGCTGGAATCTGTGCCTGGAGATCAGCAGGGTGGTGTCGAGCCGTCACATACAGGCTGCACCATCTCCCTGGTTTCCTGGAGGTGGACCTCTTCACGGTCAACATGCACAATGAGATCTGCCACATGCAGACCCTCTGTCTGTGACTCCCTGTTCAGACCTTTGATAGGACGGTCTTGATGACGGATGGATATTTTGTTCTAAATGGAACCACAATAGGGAATGTCAAATGCAAATGCTTAAATTAAGGATGCTGGATCTGAAGGGGCTTTTGTAGCATTTTGGTTTTCTAGTTAAGGTTAGTACAACAATAATTTGGCAATTTTCCATCCTTGATCTAATAGAGAGAGAAAAGTCTTTAATAAATCTTGGCGAGAAAAAAAAGTCTGTTGCAATGGTCAACTGATATCAATCTGTTAAAACTATACAGTGCTGTTCAAAGGTTTGGGGTTGGTTTGATTTATGTAATGTTTCTGAAAGAAATCTCTTTTGTTCAGTAAAACTTTGAAAATGATCATTTAAATAAGTGGATTTCTATTTAAATATATTTTAAAATGTATTTTTTTTCTGCTATGGCAAAGCTGAATTTTTTTGTAGTTATTACTTTAAGTCTTCAGTGTCATGTGATCTCAGAAATCATTCTAATAAACTGATTTTAATGTTATCATTAATGTTGAAATCGGTTGTTTTTGGAAACAATGATACGTTTTTAAGATTCTTTCAAAAGAATAGCATTTACTTAAAATAAATATTACCTCACCTTATAAACCTTTATATAATCTTTATTGTCATTTTCAGTTAAATTAAGACATCCTTGCTGAATAAAAGTATAATTTTCTTTCATAAAATACCTGACCCCAACATTAAATGATTTGTTAATTTTTTTGCAGTCAAAATAACTATATGCACATCTCTTGTTAACTCTGACAATTTCTGTCATTATTACTGGGAATATTGAAATTCTTATTTTAATAGTGTGGCTAATAAATGTCATATATTAAAATGTATAATATTGTGTCTATTTAATAATAATAAAAAAAGGTTTTAATAAATCTAATCACAATATTAGAAGTCACATTATGAAAAACAAATTGGCAAAAAAAGAAAGAAAAGAAAATTAATATCAACCAATAGACAAGAAATCATGCATCTGTAGTTATTGAAGATAATTTATATTTTTCCCGCTGAATTTCATAGCTTTCATAGAGCTATTAATTCAAAATAAATATTAATAAACAAATGGTAGAAATGTCACATGGCTAATAAAAACAATCGCTTTGGCTAGATCTGAAACAGCGTTCTGAGCATTAATAAAATGTCAGACACTCATTCTAACACTAAAACAACTTGGTTCTTGCTCGTAGCAAAAGGCATATTTTGCACATAGTTATGTCAGCCCCGGTGTATTCTGGGGTATAGCATAAATCAAATCACATCGCAGTGTTACTGTCCAATCTGTGACGTGCAATCGAGATGATAGATGGTCAGCAAACAGAAAGAGCAAATAGTGCATGGCACAGACTGATCCCATTTCCGGCTCAAGGCAGATTCTTTAGATAACACTCCCAGGAATGTAACAGACTGTGTAAGAATGTGCTCCTGGGAACAAGCTTTTTTGTAAACACATAAGGCATTGATGAAACAAAAGAAAGTGAATTTATCAAATTTGCTCTCTCTTTTACAAATACCTCTAAACCTGCCGAACCAGTAAAGCAGCATTCTGGGAGGATAGAAACGATGGGCCATGTCCTAAGACGTGTGTTCAGAATACAGAGTGATAGTCTACACCCTCCCTATCCAACCCCATCGCCCTACAGCAGATGACTATGAGCCTCACAAGACCTGTGGATGCTGACTGACCACCGTAGAAAAATAAATGGAAGAAGATTACATTGATCAATATGGCAGAATATGGCAATGGGTTCTGGACTTTTTTTTTTTTTTTTTTTTTTTTTTAAATCAACAGTTGTATTTAGCATTAAATTAACCAAGAGTTAAGACATTCTAAAAAAAATATTTTAAACAAATGGTGTTCTTTTACACCTTTCTAATTACCAAGGAATACTGATGAAAATCTAACACTGTTTCCCCAAAAATATTAAGCAGCACAACTGTTTTCAACACTGAAAATAAGAGATTTTTTTTTTTTTTTCTTGAGCAACAAATCAGCATATTAGAATGATTTCTGAAGAATCATGCGATACTGAACACTGGAGTAATGATGCTGAAAATTCACTATAGGAATAAACTACATTTTAAAATATATTTCATTATTTGAAATAGTAATACTTTTCACAATATTACTGTTTTTCAAATAAATGCAGGCTTCTTTTATAAACATAAAAAAAATATACTTAACAGTTGGCTGTTTTTCAGATGCTAATCCTAAATCCAAAGTAAAACCATGTTTGCATTTTTACAGCTCCTCCCATATATAGATCAGCAATTGCTGGCAATTCACTACAAGTAGTCTAAAGCCCAAGTAGATAAGCTGGTTCTTCTGAGCTTATTTGCAAGTTTAACTGGTCTGTCTACCATCTGATGTGATAGACACCTCAGCAGCTGGCTCGCGTTTGAATATGTTTAAAGTTAAAGACAGATTACAACAGAAACAGAAACGATCACACCTAAGCAGACGAGTTGAATGTTCTGGTTTGATTTATGATGGTCTACCAGAGGGGAAATTTCACTCACTCATAGGAGCTCCGAACAGAACCGTATCCAGAGCCTTGAGCTGTAGTTTCTGAAAGTGACTCCGGTCCAGAATCTTCAGGACGGTCTGTGTCAGAGTGACGTTCTTCACTGCCAATCTAAAAACAAGAACAATACATAAATACAAAAGTGCAGCAGATGCATTCGGAATAAGATGTCAGACTTACTGAGGCAAATAGAAAAATTAGTTTCAAAGGTAAAGAAGAAATATTTGACCATAATAAATAGGTTTTAAATGCATAAATGATGCTCACAGCGGTCGAGATTTGAGTGTCAAGTAATTCTCGTCTCACTAAAAGTGGAATAAATGCTCGGTTAGGATGAGTGTCAAGTGTTTCCCATCACACTCGGACCAAACTAATTTAACCAGCAAGTCAGAAGTTAAGAGCACAGTCTCAAATGTATTTAAATGTCCTGCTCTTTTTTTTCCAGTTTTAAAATGCTGTGTTTAATTTCTGCACTACTAGTACCACCAAATGGCACAGATGACCATTTTTGATAAGAATAAACCAATGTCCAAAATCCCAGTAGTCTGTGCAAATTAAACTACCATTCAATACTACCATTCAAAAGTTAAGGGTCACTAAGGTTTTTTCTTTTTTTTTTTTTTTTTTAAGGAAATTAATACTTTTAATAAGCAAGGATACCTTAAATTGTATAAATTTCATAGCAAAGACATCTGCAATCAAATACATATTTCTATTTCAAATGCTTTTCTGAATTTTCTATTAATCAAATAACAAAAAAAAAAGTTTCCACAGAAATATAAAGCAGCACAACGGTTTTCAAAATTGTTAAGAAATATTTATTGAGCAAATTAGCATATTAGAATGATTTCTAAAGGATCATGTGACTCATTACTTCTGCAAACTCAGATTTGCCATCACAGAAATAAACACAATTTTAAAGTATATTAACATAAAAAAATTGTTTTAAATGGAGTAATATTTCACATTATTACTGCTTTTATTGTATTTTCATTGTGCATAAAATATTTTTTAACAGTAGTGTGTATGTACGTGTGTAGGCACATACATTATATATACATATAATGCAATATATACATAATGAAATATTATAATTATAAAAAATATACATATACCGGTATATACATATACATTACATAATATAATAATAATTTCACACAGCAGCAGCTTTAAAGATTGAAGATTGTTTAAAGATTATAAAGCTTCTTGATAATTATTGCTGTTAAAACTCACCGAGGCATGGATGTACCATTGAAATTCAACTTCCGGAAGGCATCTGCATATTGTGGCAGCTCCAGGTAGTCAATAAGCCAATCCACAACCTCATCCACTGTCCAGTTGTACACTGGACAACAGAAACACAAAGCTAAAATTAGGCCAAATTCAGAAACATTGCAATGCATCAGAATGCCATGTAATACAACGTGTGACCAAAAGTGGGTGGATTGATTGACTTCAAATGAGTCTCCTAATGGAGTTTTTAAATTTAGTAAGAATCGTGACGGATTTAAAAAAAAACAGATCGTTACATGATTCAGAGGTCTGCAGGGAATAGAGCATGTGACTATAAGAGTGTCAATATCTGATTTTGAAGAAGCTTCTTTTTCATGTAAAATTCATCATCTTAATTGATAAATGATCCTATTTATACGGTTTTCTGTTTATTTCTGGCCTTTAAATTAATGTTTTATAGTCAATATTAGCCTGCTGAGATCTTTGGTAGAAACCAAATCTTGACGAGGAAAGAGGAAACTGCAGGGGATTAGAGAGGTATTAAAAGCTAATAATTCAATAAAAAAAAAAAAAAAAAAAAAAAACTTTTTTTTTTAAATAATAAAAAAAAAAAAAGAAAATATGAAGATATGGAATATTTGAAATTATGACTTTTTGGGACATGGCTGAAATTGACTGGGTTATCTGCAGTGTCACATTCGGACAATGAAACAAAAGAAAATTTGTAAAAAAAATAATAATAATTTGCCAGAGGCTAAGATTCATCGCAATAAATCAGCTGTCAATGGCAATTTCACACCAAGCGATCAAAACTGCCCATGATATTTGAATGTAAAGGGAAAAAGACATAAAAATAAAGCATACACAGCAGAGGGACAGCTGGCATAACCATCCAGTTATATCACATGTTAATGGAGAATAAATATTAAACTGGCATAAATAACATAGATAATCACTGTCACACCACACTTGGAAAAAAGACACTGCCAGCTCTCAATGAAAACACTGTAAGAGTATCTATCTCTCTAATGTCTCGCCTGACCCTAGTATAAAACTGTGCCCAGTGTGTGTGTGTGTGTGGACAGATTGGCTTTCATAGCCTTGGCTCTACAGCTGTGGTTTGAGAAAGAGCTGCAATGCAGGATAAACCAGACCAGAGAGAGGCACTGAGGGAATGTCTAAACACTAGACAGGCAGTGTGGAGGGTTTATTATCAGATCCAAGAATAGTTGCCAAAATGTCCAGCATACAACCAGAACACATGCATGATGCAATCATGCAATCCCATAAAACAATGCACTTGAATGCATCTGAATGATGTGCAAATAGTAAGTGTGACTGTTCAGTCATTAATTATAAGAGAAGTTTTAACCTACATTTTCAAAACATACATACATTTAGCAATACATTGAAACTAAGTGCAACCATTAAACAGGATAACAGATTTATCTTCTAAAAGTCAAAACAACTAAATAACATATTTAATATATGAATAGGCCAAAAACCTGCACTGCACTACTGTACAAAAGTTTGGAGTTGGAAGGATTTTATTGATTTTAAAATGTACTTTTGTTTTCTTTGATGAATAGGGAGTGCAAAAGAACAGCATTTAAAGTAAAAATCATTGTAACATTACAAATGTCTTTCCTGTCACTTTTGATCAATTAAAAGTAATTGCTGAAGTAAAATATTAACCACCAAATAAATATATAAACAAATAAATCTTAGTTCGTTGGGAAAAAACTTCCTGAGACAATTGTTCTGTTTAATTTCGGAGGAAACACGGTTTAAGTAACATTTTATTGCACTAAATTATCACTGCATAAATTATACAGGGATAATAAATGACGCAATATGTTTATTGCTTCCAATGTAGACAATAAAGAAAATAAATACATTTCTAACTGACAAGTTGGTTGCTGAATAACTAGTATTTTATGTTAACCTGCACAGTTTTGTTCATGATTTGAGATTGAGGTCATGCCAGCCACCGTTGTTGAGATCAGCTTCTTAACTTAACGACAAAATAAATGGAGAGAGTTTTATTTTTGGTTTTGAAACTTGACAGGCCAATTTGTTATGTTGTCTTATCTTTACACTAATATATGGTTATTTAATAATACAGCACTGTTTCTTTCTCTTTCAGGAACTAACCTGTGACATTTCGGTCCACAATCACTGCATTGTGCAGCAGTACATTCACTGCAGCAAGCAGCACACCCTGTTATTCCCTTTAGCTTTAGTTTTACCAATGCCTCATTCACATTTATAGGCAGGACGCATGTGTTGAGTGTTCTGGAGCGGATCTCGAGTTTATCTGGATTTGGAGGAGGTGTTGAAAACCACAGAAAAGTGGCTCCCTAAGTGTTCACACTCCTGCTGTTAAGAGGCCCATTTAAGTTAACACTTAACACAACACATGACCAAAATAAAATTACCATGTCCAAGCATTATGATTGTACCATGTTACAATTGTTGTAATATTTTAATGTAAAATAAAAAGTAAATATAATTATATAAATATAATTATTAATAACAATAATAATAAACATTGTATTGAAATTTGTTGTACTGTGAAGTAAAATACAAATTATGACAATAATAATTTAATTATATGACATTGATTCACCGTTATATTAGCATGGCCAAGTAACTTAAAAGAAAACCTTGTTTTTTATTATAATAAATGTCCAGAAATACCATGGTAAAATCATGTGGTATCACAGAATGAATCTGGGATACATTTTAATTAATTATCAATTTTTTCCACATCATTTTTCAAGCTGTACAGTTTAAGGCACATTATGCAAAAAAAAAAAAAAAAACTACTTAATGTAAAAAAAATAGCAAAATCTGACTTTGATGTTTTCAGGTCAGCAAAAAACATCTAAGAATATGAGTATGCATTAGCAAAGGTCAACCGCTGAGTTGTTTTTCAATGAAAGGTACAACATAATCCACTGCATGTGAGAAAAGCATGACCAGCAGCTTTCTGTGTTTATGGGTCATTATGAAAGAGTTGCGCTGACCTTTTGAACTCTTCCAGGCATTCCACAGGTCCTCCACGCTTATGAGCTGGTCGTCACCGTGGAAAGTGTTGTGCTTGGCTTTGGGGTCATGGTAGTTGAGGTCCTCTCTTAAAAACTGTTGGATAACAGGGAACAAAATGAAATCTATTCCAATAGGCATCTCAGGTATTGTATTACCAGTGAATTCAGAAGAAAGTGAAAAAGTGAAATGTGTTTTTTTTTTTTTCATATACGTTTCCTTTATAAAGAGCTTGAGAGCAGATATTTATTTTTATAATTCCTTCATAAAGACCCTGCACAAAATTAAGCAGACACTTAATGCAGCCTTTAAAAATTACTATAGTGGTACCAAGGTACAGTGATGACATCAGAGGACAATAAAAAAAAAAAAAAAAAAATCAAAACCATATATAAAAAATATATATATATCATTACAAAAATAAACTAAAATACATAAAACAATATTATACTAATAAAGTACAAAATCAATAAAATAAAAAATAATAAAATAAAGTAAAAAAAAAAAACTTATTAAAATACCACAAAACTAAATCTTAATAATATAACAAATAAATAGGATAGTTTTGCTAATGGATAACAGAAGCCTTTACAGTCTTAACAGACACTATGTAGAGACTTAAGATTTTAACCCCGCTATGACAAGCAATACTACATTTTGTTAGTCGCTTGTTTTCCAATCCGATAGTCCCACCCACACCAAAAACTTACTGGAGCAAAAACTACAGTTGGTTTGACTATTATGAGCAAACGACCAAAACGTAATTCAATGACTATAAACTGTTTACTCTAGGGAACATTTAATACCCACTGGGCATAACCTATCTTACATGTAGACGGCATGATGTTTAAGACATTCTGGGTCTATTACCGCCACTGGGTTTTGGAACAAATATAGAGCAAAGACTCTGTTTGCTCAGACACAGCAGATGGCAAAACTGATCAGACAACATAACGCAACAGAAGGTTAGAGTGCAGTTCACAGAATATTTAATAGGGTGAAGAGCTTCAAACTGTGGTTAAACTGCAACCACTGTGGGACATTTGTCATAAATGTGAAAATATTTATACATCTGACAAACCACACCTGCTTTCGTGTTTGGCTTATGACTGACATATCAAAACATATAGACATGCTTGGCTTTTTCCCACAGTTGCTTTTTTCACTGGAAATGCCGTCACCAAGGCATAAAAAAAAAGAAAATTAGTCATGGTTTTCAGATACAGGCCAAGACAAGTGTTGAGCAAGATGAACAAGACTCCTGTGTGGAAACTGACACTAAATGTAGCACAACCGTTTCTATCAGTTACATTTTGTGATTGTAAACTGCACTACATGCCTTCAAATCCTCATTTTGAGATTTTGAAACCAAGCCTCTCACAAGAATATCAGGATGCTTGCAAATCTATGGTTGCCATTCCGTCAGATTTGTCTTGATGCTGCTTCGAGAAGGCTGAAGGCAGCAGGACAGCACGCCTACACAACATATCGCACGACTGAAGGACGCCAGGGAGAGGCAGGCCCTGTGAACGCTTCCAAAACGACACCCAAAGAACATCATGACCAGCTTTTCTTGGGCAAACAGCCACCGGTTCAAAAGCAGCATCAGAGATTTTGAATACCATTCATAATAGAGAGATGGTACAGAAGACATATGTGTGTGTTTACGGCTTAGAAACATATTGCTGAAAGAATGAACAGCCCTAGTTTGGCGGGACTTTCATTGCAGTTTTGAGTGGGCTAATGTTAGCTAGTGGGTTATTTCATATTTGGTAGCAGCTAGGCTAACTTCATGTGGGTGAAAGAGAAAAACAGATTGCAGTAAAATGAAACCATGCAGGTTCACTGAAAAACATTAAAAACTTATAAGACTAATCACAGCTTCATGCAGCCCTAGCAGATTACTTGCATAAAACACATAAATAGCAGTGTGTCTTTGTAAGAAAACATTTAAATAGTTTTATTATCAAGGCTCTGTAGTTTTTACTGTAGGGGACAAAACATATTGCAATACAAAAATGATGCTTGAGAGATGAGCAAATAAACATTAATTAAAATCCTGGTGTATCATATTTTATACTTAAATTTGAATTATTTTTGATATTTGAGAAAACAAAACAAGTAAGCACAAACTGCTTCATTATAAAAAGGAATTTCACAAACTAAACAAAGTAGGAACTATCAATCAGAAGGCAAAAGGCCAAAATTCTAAAGCCGGGAACCTCCAAAACAACATAAGATGCAATGCAACACCTAAAGATGTCCGCTTGAAAGTCCACGGCTGTAACAATGTTACTTGAAAGAAAACGACATAAAACGCAAACATGCTGAGAAGGTTATCCATCTTATTTTTCAATGTGAAAACAAGCTATTTTCTGTAAATCTCTAAGACGCCTAATTCATTGTCCAGTTGAGATAAATGACTTGAAAGATATCAAATGTACGTAAACAGTAAAATGTACAATATAAACTAGTGTGATTATGACTTTGATCATAAATTCAAATAAAATTATCAAATACTAATTTGTAAAACCTCAAATAACAGCTGATACTGGAAGCCTTCCACATACAAGTTAAACATAGCTGCACACATACATTAAAAATAAACGGATGTGCCGATAAAAACATTACTTCTACTAAAAACTACTTCATTAAAACATCTGGATAAACTAATTGGCAGGCTGATTTTTGGATAATTAGTATCATAAGTATCTTGACTTATTCTTACTCCTGACAAGTAGTGAAACCAATGCCTCTGGAGCTCACAGACATCGAAGATATGACTAGTGATAACTGCTCAGAAAGACGTCATTTCACAAGACTAATCTGCATGCCATATCCTTGAGCGGTTGAATGCTGCTGACAGATGCATTATCTAATAACCAGTTGGGCAAAAGTCTTTAAGATGATTCATGAAGGTCAAAAACACGACAAATTACATGCACAAGCATAGATTATGACTAGTAATGTCTCTGTCTTTTATTCTTTTGTAATCAGTGGATTTATTAAATGACAGGTCAGGCTGATCCTAGATGAGAACACTTTCTGCAAGACTTTGTGATTTTTTAAAAAACAAAAAAATCTCTGAGCTAGCTGTATTGGTTCATGAATTTCTGCAGAAAAAAAAAAAATTCTTCCAAAACCATGGCAGTCAATGATGTCCTCCATAGGGTAAATGAACAGATAGCTTGTAAAATTAATAACAAACCTAATATCACGAGCAGCAACAAGCATCCGAATACCTATTAGCCTGCTGCGGTTTACTCATTCACCATCATGCTGAGTTGAACGTTAATGCTATGAGAAAAATTAATCAGTTGCTTAATCACACTGAGAGTGAGGTTAGAAGAGAACAAAGGTCAATCAACTGCCTAATTAACCCAAAGGACTTCTAAAGAAGCAGATTCAGAAGTAATTCACTGACCCCATCGGTTTCCAAAACATCCACATTCCCATTGGCATCGTCGTCCATTTGCTTGTGAATGCTGCGGATGGCCTCAAAACTGAGAATGGCGTTCTCATCCTGGCAGAGCAGCTCGTCAATGCGGCAAAGCTCTGAAGAAAAGACACAGACACAGTTAGTGAGATACCAAAACAAACCAAGATGCAAATAATTATTATAATTTATGTTCACATTATATAATTTAAAGACAGCAAATAAATTGCACAACAACTGCTACAATGAACTTTATATTTTAAATAATATATGGAAAATGTAAAATTAATCAAAATACTACATTACTTTTTTAACAGTTCTGTAAAATAATATATTAGATAAAAATGCTGCTGACACATGCATAGTAGAATGTTTTCGCATTAAAAAAAATTCTATACCGCTTCTAAAACTTAGTGGCCAAACACTGCACAACTTGATGCAGATCATAAAAAAACAAAAAAAACAAATATGGGTACTTATGTACTAGTCTTGGTGATTTATTGGTAAAACATTATTAACATTATTATTAGGACTAGATCCATCCTTGTATCAAACATTCACTTTTTACAAATACTTATGAATAAAAATAATTATTTCATATAATTTAAGTAAGTTTCACACAACTACACTGGTCAAGTCAAGTTATGGAGGTAGAGATGCAAAAGGCAATTCATGATATTTAAGTACTCATTTTACAGATGCTTTTATCACTTACGTTATGTTTCATATCACAAGTCCAAATTGGGATCAAGTGCCTTGCTTAATATCACAATGATGAAAGATCCTTGTGAGTTTCAAACCTGCAGTCTTTCGGTTACCAGCCAAGATCTTTACCATTATACCATCCTGACCTACAGTATTGAAGCTTTATTGGTTTGTAATTGCGAACTAATGCATTAAACAGGACAACATCAAACAATAAAAGAGCACCTATTTGAAAATAAAGGTGAGATAAATACCCAATATGGCCAGTTGCCTTAGCAATAGTCAACTTAATTGTCAGGGGCCACAAAGCACTCTAACAATGAGAACACTGAGTGCCAATGAAGACTTAAAATGATAGCACCGGATCCGATTTCAGAATTCAGAAGTGCTTCTAAACAGACTTCTCATAAATCCCACTGTGTCCGTGGAGGTTTCCAGCTCAAACTAAAAATAGATCCGGCTGTGGTATTAACTAAAACTAGCAAACAACTATTTTTAGGCCCCAAATCTGCACAGCTGTTGTGTTACCACATTCAAGTTTCTGAGGGCCAGGAAAGCTCGGATTTGTGCCGAGCGAACCTGGAGTAGCTTGGGAGTGGGAACTTTATCAGCTCAGAGCGTGTGGTACAAGAGAGACTGATGTAGGCTGGGATGTATCCGGTCATGTTTGTGTATATCAGAGTGATATAACACAAAGGAAGCAGTCCAAGAGGTCCATGAGCTGCAGAAATAAACCTTGGCATCTGTCTTTCCATAACAAGACATGTAGAAACTCAAGAGGAGACGTCTCTTAAAGCTCTCCAAAAAAAGAGACAGAAGTCTATCTAAGCCTTTCAAAGTCACCCTGAAGGCATGGTAGATGATTGGGAACCAGGTTGGGGGCTGGTAAATGGACATGAAGAGAAGAGAAGAGAAGCATATCTGGTTTCTGAAATGTATCTCTTACCAAGTAGAATGAACTACAACCATTATATTAGATCTTATATTAGTATCTTCTTGAATACTAGGCTGCATTCAAAACAAAATGAGCAAACCTGAAGAAACTGAGCAATATCTATTTGTTGCTCAAATACTTGTCTCGGGCGATGTAATCACAAGTGATCAGAAAAGATAGATTGCTGCTTTACACCCGTGAGTAACATGCTAGTCTCCTGCCTAGTGACCTCTCCTGTGACATCCTGTGATTGGATTTCAAGAGGAGGGTCTCTTTTGGGACTCTGTTTTGTCACTGTTACTGCATGCTGATATAGCAAATAAGTCCACTTCCAAAAAAAGAAATAATAATAAAAATTGGGTAACATTGTTTTTCCCCAAATAAATAATTTTAGAGTCTGCACAAACTACATTTCTGAAGTTTGTTTTTGAAAGTAGTTGCTCACCAAGGCTTGGTAAAATGTAAAATACCTCTCTCTATTGTAATATTTTAAAATGTGATCAATTCATATGATGCAAAGCTGAATTTTCAGCATCATTACTCCAGTCTTCAGTGTCAGTGTCTTCAGTTCAGAAGCATTTCAATGTTGTATGATACTTTTTTCAGTGATTAAAAAGTTTAAGAGAACAGCATTTATTTAAAACTGAAATTTGGATTATTTAATGCATCATTGTAGAATAAAAAGTGTTAATTTCTTCCAATAAACTTGTGAATGGTAGTGTATATACAAAATATGTAAATAAATATATTAAAAATAATAATAATTATTATTACATTTATATATTACTTTAATCCAAGCATAAATTAAATATTTAAACCAGATTGCATCAAAACAACATATAAAGAAATCTGTTATATCAAGTTATACTACCCTAGTACAGATCTGCAATGCTACAAAAGCTTGATTGCATTTCGTTATGATTTATTCAGAAAGACATTCTTTGAACAATACACATTTCGCAAAATTGGCACATTAAGACACGTTGCATAACCCGTCACTTCTCTTTTTCAGGTCGGGTGAGCAACAGTCTGGAGAAAACTCTGCTAGTTAGTTCAACATTTATAGTTAACTACCGAAATAACAGCAAAGAAACTCTATCGACCCCTGAGAATAGTGACAAAAATGATTAAGAATTGGACGGCACACTCGCAACACATATGCATACTTGCAAAGAGTATCTTTTTAGCTTTTGGATACCGGCTGTTGTCCCATATAAAGTGTTTATATAACCTAAAAATGCCTAAGATCATAAGCACTGGTCAAAGCCAAGAACACAGCCTTTGTAAGAAACATGATTCTCTGCATCTAATCAGAGTTCAGTGAATACAGTTATGGAATGCTAAAGTCCTCATACAACAATTATAATAGTCAAGACAAAGTAAATCATCAAATATAAACTTGATATAACAGATTTCATCTAGAAAGAAAGAGGACAACAAGCCACTAGTTATTTTCTGTCAATCTGCTGTTATATAACAGCCAGGACTCAGGAGATGAGGGGCCGGCTGCATTTTTGGGGAGGCTGAAAACTAGCTCACCAACTGTTGGACATTGTCTTCTCCAACAGGACTGGAACAAAAGCAGGCCAGTGGTATGAGTTTTATACTGTCTGTAGCCTGACCATCAGCCTCAGGAGACGCTGAGCTCCATCGGTGCGGTTCTCAGACCTGACACGCACAGCAAGTCCCAAAGATCCTCTCTGCTGAAGCTTGAAAGAGTTTTTGGTCACGGAGAGGCTGATGTAGTCAAGAAATATGTAATAAAATGGGATAAGAGTTGAAATTTTAGGACATACAGTACTGTTCAAAAGTTTGAGGTCTGTAAGACTTTTTGAAAAAAGTCTCTTATGGTCATCAAGACTGCATTTTTTAAATAAAGAATATGGTAATATTCTTTATGATTCTTCGTGGAATATGGTCATGAAACATTACTACAATGCAAAATTAAGAAACTGTTTTCTATTTGAATTTATTTTAAAATATAATTTATTCCTGTGAAGGCAGCCATTACTCTAGTCTTTATCCTTCAGAAATCATTCAAATATGCTGATTTGGTATTTGCTTTTATTTCAGTATCATAGAGTTACAATTCTAGTTTTTTAACGTTTTAATAATTTTTATGTGTTTGTCTATTTTTTTTGTTTTTTATTCATTTTTATGTTTATTTCTAGTTATTGTTTACATCACCATAAACTAAATGAAAATGAGAAATATTGTAAAGTTTATTTTATATTAACTAACCAATATTGTTTTATGGTTTTAGTAAACTATAAGAGTCCTGGTGCTCAAGAAATATTCTTACTATTATCAACGTTGAAAGAAGTTGTGCTCTTTTTTTGGAAACCGTGATACATCTTCTCACGATTTTGCTTTTCAGGATTTTGATGACTTGCAATAATTTTAAAATTTAAATTGATTTTAACATTATAAAATGTCTTTACTTTTAATCAATTTGATGTGTTCTTATTGAATATAGGGACACTATCATAGAGGTGTTGGAAGATTAACAATAATTCATAAACCATTTTCTTGTCGTTTTGGAATGAGTTTGCTCATGCTTAGAATGGGGAAAAAAAACGGAAACCCCAAACTTCCTTGAACGCTTGGGACTGAATTCGATAAAGGCCAAAGTTGCCACATTTCCCATGTGCCTGTTAGTCTAAGTGCTGGGAAAGCCAGGAAGACTCCATTATCTAAGACTAATTTCTGTGTCTTAATACTCATCTCTTATGCTGTCTTCATAAGTGACTTGGCATGTTATTTTTTTTTAAAGTGAAGTGAGATGTGGCCACGTTTGGTGACCCATACTCAGAATTTGTGCTCTGCATTTAACCCATCCAAGAGCACACATGCACACCATGAACACACACATTGTGCCTAATGCCAAGAATAAAATATCTTAAATACAGAAATATAAGCATTGTAATATACCCATAATATGAGTCTAAACTCACAGCTACTGAAATTGAAAGCAACAAGCTCAAGCTGCTCATAAAAGATATAACATACTAGTAGAATACTGTGTACAGCATGATAATTTGCTTGGCAAACTTCTTACTCTTAGAAAATATTTACATGAACCAGGTTCAGATGCAAAATAACAAACTATGGTGTGTTACTTCCACAGTCAGAGAGAAAACAATGTAATGTTTAGATTCAGAATAGCATGCTAACATGATACTTTATCTTTGCAGCATATATGTGTGTGTATAAAGTATGCAAATTCTCCACATGCACAAGATACCCAGTTTATCTGCTACATTTACTAAAACGTAGTATAAACTTCAGTTCCAGTGTTATGAATGTGGTGGAAGTAATAAAAGATGCAATTTTCAATGTACTATAGTATGCTTAACGTACGCTACTTGTCTCGTAAACAAATATGCATTAAAGATGCAAAAAATAACCATGCGTTACTACTACAAATACAAAGCATAACATACTATTGTTGGAATAGTAGACCTGGATCTTTTTGTAAAGTTACAGGTGACACTCTACAGGTCAGTTCAGTTTTAAGTTAGTGTGAAATATGGTGGACTCACATACAGTAAAGCTCATTCAACCAGTAGCCGGATGGTGTTTTATCACTAAATGACTGGGCTCTATTCCAGTTTAAGAAAAGCTCTGAAATACAGTCTGGACTTTAGGCAGTTTTCCCAAGGGGCTCTTAAGTCATTACACTGCAATCAAGATCAGACGGTTTGATTCACTAACATAACACAGAAATGCAAGACCACCAGAAGGCCATAGCTATTCATTGTAAAAGACAACTTTTTTTTCTTTAAGTTGAACTGCACAAGAGCTATTGAGGCACGACGTGATTGATGACAAACAAATATAACTTTAACATCACCCAGGTTCACATGTAATAGTACTATGTAAACAGCAAATGCATTAAGAAAATTGTTCACTCAACATTTACGTTGTTCTCCATAAATACGTTATTGAAGGAAGCAAATGAGATTAAAAGTAAAACCCAAAATTCATCATACTGGTTACAAACCAATAATGCACTTCCAGGGTTCCCACATTATCTGAACAATGACATGGAAAAACAAAGTGAAAGTGACGTGTCGCCAAGTATGGTCTGTGCTCTGTATTTAACCCATCCAAGTGTGCACACACACACACACAGCAGGGAGTGGTGAACAAACACACACACACACACACACACAGAGCAGAGGGCAACCATTTTTGCCAAAGTGTTATTTATAATAATACATTTATATGTTTATAAATTACATTAAACTATATGTACTTTTTCAATTTGTGTGTATATGTATGTATATTAGGGGTTGCACAGACTAAACGACTTCAATGCTCTGCCATGAAATTTTAAGCCTGACGTCGACTAATCGTTGGTCCTATAGATGGCGCAAAAGGATAATCAATATTTGAAGGACTTCCACATTTACACACCATTTCGTAACAGTTAAAATGACAAATAAATGTATACACCATTGTGTTATTTTTTTTTTTTGTGCGTTAATCGCCGTTTTCATCTAATGCGCTGCTGCACTGTTATGCACAGACATAGGCTACAGACAGTAGCTCGTACGTCATGCGAAGATCGCGCGAGCACGGAAAAATTTAGTGCAGAAATGTACGGTCAACACTGTTCTGTGATTTCTCAACAAATAGCTTAGAAACCGAAAATTCCAAAAGCATATATTTCTTAATAACTAAATCCCACAGTGTCACTACTGCTAGAGAGACGCCGGCATGTAGAAATAATTCACACACACAATCGCTCTCACTAATGCATTCATATGAATGTAATCTTTACTCTGCTACTTTATCTGTATCCGATTTAGAATGAGCAAAAATCTGTGAGAAATAAAACGACTCAAAGGAATAGGAACTGATAAAAATGAGCCGTTATAGGAGCAATAGCCATGTGGCCAGCGCTGTGTCATATGCCATAGCTGTGCACAAGGGGTTTGTCACAGCTCCAGACTTATTTGTTCATTAATGATGTCATCAGAGACTAGTCGACTTTGACTCGACTTTCACCACATAAAAGTCGACAAAAAAAAAAATCAGAAGTCGTTCAGCCCCTAATGTGTGTGTGTGTGTGTATATATATCATTTTAGAATACTATTTATACATGTTTTGTTCTCTATTATTTTTTTGTTTTTTTTGTTCTTAGAGTAACTTTAAACAAAAAGGTCACATTATAGCATAATTTTCTAAGACTTTTTTTTTTTTAGATGACTTTTAAAATAAACTTCTTTCCAAAATCTGAACGGATTCAAATTACAACAGAAAATCTGAATTAAAGCAGAGAAAGTTTCCCTCCCACCCCCACTTTTGACTGGAACTGGTTTGTTTCGTAGAGCAAGCATCCGGGCAAGAAGCAACAGATCCCAATCATCACTTATATGTAAACTTGTATGAACCCTAAGGACAAGCCACCCTTTATATGGGCCTAAGACATATTTCAGAAGCAATTGTACTCGCTATGATGCTCTAGGCACCTTTATTTGACATGCTGCCACAAGTTAGGACAGCGCTTAACAGAGATTGCATTCCCTTACTATTCTCAGCTAGGCCACATTTAGACCCCCATACAATTTCTAAATAAGACTACAGCATTGGAACAGAGGGTTGCAAAGAACAGAGCACTCTAAAGTACATTCTGTTTGTTGTTGTCAACTATGATGACACAGCTACTATTTATCCAATGGAAAATAATAATTCAGACAGTTCAAACTCACCTGAGACACCGTTGTCCAATGGTAAGGGGTCTGGGCTTACGAGATTGGATTTGACAGAACGACATTCCAAGAAGAAGCATACACATACAATCCAGAAAGGCACCAATCTACTGAGCTCCATAGTGGGACAGCTGGTTTGGGATACGAGAGAGAAAGATCATATGAGCAAACCAACAATCCAACCATGTCAAGTCATGTATTAAAAGTAATACCGAGATGATATAGGGAACAACGCAGACAACTGAAACACAATCTGAATAAGCCTATACTTCCTCACTATATAGTAGCTGAAAAATAGAAGCATGTCCAAATTTCATTCATACCAACCATATTCAATAAATCTATACAGAACAAACTTCTTTAACAATCGCAAAGTAAGTTTCATTCAAACCCATTACTTTTGCATGCAGCTTTAATGTAATTAATTACTTCAGACACTTATTCTGCACATGCTCAGTAGAGTTCTCTTTTTGCTTAAATGTAAAGGTAATAGATAAAAGTCCCTATTTTGAAGTATTTGTGTTCTTTGATGCTCTATAGTTTCCTTCTTCTGTATAAAGTTATGGTGCCTCTGGACTTAAAGTTTTCTATTTTAACTCATATTGAATTATTAATACATATTAATACATATTGAAAGTATTTAAAAGTACTATTATATTGTAAAAAATTTATAATGTAGGCACCACTTACACTTTTGCAATAAATGCATCATTTCTAACAGGTAAAAATAAAAGAATTAGAACAATATAAAAGGTAAACCCCATTCAGTAAGTAGAGTGTAAAAAGTGTTAAATAAATGTTAAAGTAATTAAGATACCTGGAATTAACTTCCTGTAATTGACCTGAAAATTATTACCATTACTTTTTTATTTTTTATTAATGTATTAATACATTTTTTTGATTATGCATTAAAATTATATTTTAAAAAGTACCCTTCTGTAAATTCAAATTTCACAAAGATTACTTTTATCAAAAGTAGCACAAATGTTTTTATTTGTTGTCAATTTGACCCCCAGTAAAAGATTGCTGAAAAACAGGTTTTTATGTGTAAAAATACCAAACAAGAATTGTTACACAAATGTTATTTCCACAACAAAACGAATGCAACTTTTTCTTTTCCACGGTTGACCTGTGAAGAATGTTATCAAGTTACTCCCCTACTCACCTGTCAACTAATTAACATTTTTAAATCGAAACTACGTAACGTTAGTGTAACTATACTTACCATCTGAAAGGTTTACAGTCTTAAAGGTTTAGCTGTACTATATGAAGGGCACAGACTTTGCACATTAATAATCTTAATAATTAACACATTAACCTACGTAGCATATCTCCAGATATGGCTAAGGAGCAGATCATAACTAGTAAGAGTTCCTTCACTCACATTTGCTTAACAAAATCTGTCATAAAGAGCTGATTCATAATCAACAACACTGTATTATATTTGTATTAATGCGGTTGAATGCGCAGCTGGCTTTGTAGCGACAAAAAGGCCAATGGTTCCCACCTTTCCCACTTTCTAAACACCCAAATCCATCTCTAAACAGATGTGTTATGTAAAACACGGAGAAACTAAGTGTTAAACGGTTTCAAATGAGCTGCGTTACCTCGAGTCCTCGCGCAGTCCGTCTCAGTGTTCGAGGTTCGTCTTCAGCTGCTCTCTCCTTCCGTCAGACTCCACGGAGGCATTGTACTGAAACACTCCAAAAACACACGAGCAAGCACTTCTGTGCGGTTTCCCGTACCGCTGATGAGAGAATACGGCAGGTGGACGTTAGTTCTCGGTCAGGGACGGAAGCAAAGGAGGCCGAACAAGCTGCGCTTCCTCCTCGACTCACGCCGGGCTGGCAGTCTGCGGCGTGACGCATGCGCAGTCACGCACTCCCTGCTATCTACACCATGCCGAAGCATATCAAACGGTCTCCGTTACAACAAACACACACGCTGCTTGTTATTTAATGGTGTCGACTTTCAATAGACTGACTTGGTTATAAGTAATGATGTTTTCTATAATGTTTATGAGTGATTATTTATTTAGTGTGTGTATTATGTTTACCACAATTAAAGTTGTTTGAAATTATTTAATTTGGCATCACTGTTTATAATGCATAATATAATTACATAATATAACATTTAATGTTAGGCAACTGTTATTTTTATTTATTTATTTATTTGCCTGTACTTTGTATTCCCTTATAGTATTATACTTTGTATTAATATAATTTTAAAAAATGCATATATGCTATAATGTATTTTTTTTTTTTTTGATTTAATTAATGATGTTGTAGTTAACAGATATCTCCTGACCCAACTGTGAACTTCACGAAAACTTTTTTTTTTCAATTTTAGTTTTTCATTAATTCAGTATTTAGTTTGTTTATTATTTACCACACTGAAAGCTGTTTTATGACAATAATATTCATAATATAATTATATTATATTACATTTATTTTAATAATTATAAGACTATTTTCTATTTATTTTTATCAAATATTTGCACGTTGTACTTTATATTCCCTTACATTATTATAATTTTTATTCATATAAATTATTTTTCTTTATTTATGCACTTTTATCCAAAGCAACTTAAATTATATTCAAAGTATACATTTTATCAGTTCATGCATTCCTTAGGAATGGCCCTTTGATTGGTGCTAAAAAAAAATAATAATAATGCATTCACTGTCTTGTTGGACACTCACATCTGTTGTGATGCTATTTTCCTAATACTTTAGTTTTTTCCTACTCAACCCTTTATGTGAAGGGATTGCAGAGTGTGCTTGTGTCTGTGAAAAGATTACAGTGCCTCCGAGTGGCTTCTTGATGACACTGAAAATGTCACTAACTGATGTTAACATTTACAGTTTCAGTTCGAGGCACCCATACAAACATGCAGCTTTCTTCTTTATGAGATGTTGATGGACTGGATTTTTGTGAATTATTGTGGATTATTGTGATGTTTTTATCAACAGTTTGGACTAATTGGTGTGCACCTGCCAAACCTTCAGGACTTGTATAACTTCAGAGTGAAGAAACGGGCAGACAACTTCATCACAGACCCCTCTCACCCCGGCCACAACCAGTTTGCACTTCTCCCCTCTGGCAGATGCTACAGATCTCTGTGCACTAGAACATCCAGGCATAAACACAGACCCCCTCCCCATGCCATCTCCATCTTTAACAGCAAAAATAGAAATGATTACCTTTTTCCAGTAATTAATTTTCTTTTAAGTATTATGTAAATACATATGCATTTTTTATTTACACAAACTGTACAGTAAAAAAATGCACAAATCTGTACCAGATACCCACTGCTCTGGGTGTGTGTTAATGGTGTGTTCACTTCTCACTGTGCCCTTGGATGGGTTAAATGCAGAGCACCAATTCCAAGTATGGACTACTATACTTGGCAAATGTCACGACTTTCACTTTCACTTTCACTTGAGATGTTTACCACATTATTATTATTATTATTATTATTATTATTATAAGTCTTACTTATTATTCTTTCTTCTCTCATGTCATGTATGTACCAAGAGCTAAAGAAACAAAACAAATTCCTTGTATGTTTGCACACACTTGGCGAATAAAGCTAATTCTGATTCTTATTCATTCTGACGGCACCCATTTACTGCAGAGGATCCACTGGTGAGAATGTGAATGATTGGATGACCTGAGAGTGAGTACATTTTCAGAAAAAGTATATTCATTTTAGGCTGTTAACTTATGGCCTATATCATCTATGAACATCTCCACCAGCTTTTGCCTTTTTGTGTCACTGACTTCCTCTCAGCGCACTAGGCTGTGCTCACTTCCTCCTTCAGTCTTCTGTGTTACTGTATTTAGGGAGTTTTATTCATACCACTATTGACAATTTCCTGGACGCTCTTTTGTATCATGCACGGTGAGTTTATCTCTTATTTGCATTAGATTCTTTGTCCCAAACTCTCTATCCTATTAGTTTTTATTCTAGGCCAGATTTAATTCGCATCTCTGGTTTGATCATTTGTACTGATAAGAATGCATTGATGTCATTAGAGCAGTTACATCCTTTTTTTTAAATATTTTTTTCTGCTATAGTCGAATGGAGCTCTGTTGTGTTTTATATATCTGACCAAATAATAATAAGTTACTATGTAATGGTATTTTAGATTTTATATCTATTAAATATAATAAAGAAAGAAAACCTTCTCTTTTCTACTAAAACATATAATGTGAGTTACAGTTTGTGAAGTCTACATAGTGTTGGTAGCATTTGGATATAAAAGAACTAAGACAATTTTGTATTTATTAGATAATAATTGGAAAAATATTCAAGATCAAAGGGTTTGATGGAGAATAGCATCATCTGAAATATGTGAGATGCACATACATTGATTTAATGACTCTTGTAGAGTCTGATTCACATTGTAGTTTACTTGGACAGCCCAGAGACAGAAATATACTGTTTGTAAAATAACTAACCAATGTGTCATTCAGCAAAAATCCTTTTGAATATCTATGTGCTATAAAAAAATATATAACACACAAAAAACATATATATATATATATATATATATATATATACATATAATTTTTTTTTTTTTTTTTTTACATATACCTAGTAATTATAAAGCATGCATTCATAATACTGTACTCTGCATTGTACTCCTTTTGAGTGGAGCTTAAGATGTTTTTACGCAGTCATACAATAAGTGAATGGACTGTTTGTGGTTCTTGCCCTCTAAAAGAATAAGCTGTACAGCTCCAAGTTCTAGTTTCTTTGAAAAAAAGGAACTGTCTTTTTGTCAGCAAAGTCATGTCAGACTCCTAAAGCTATAAATACTTTACTGATTTCACATTTCAAACTCAGATCTGCATAACTAGAGTACATGTTCGTACTTTATCGTACATATTAGGCCTTCAACAGATAGATCAACACATAAAACGAGTCGACAGCCTCTTCATTTGAGTTTTCTAAGATGATGAGAATGGACATCATGTGTTATAATAAATATTGCAAAATTATTACATTATTGCATTGTTTCAGAAGATGTTAACAGACACCCAAGTGAGATGAATTACTTCCCTACCAGCTCTATGCAACTGTTCTTCTCAGAAAGATATAAATAAAGGTCACTGACAACACTCATGTTTTGTGGTCAATAAGGGTGGTCATATTTATCTTAAATGCACATGATAATCTCACAGAAACATGATTTACTCATCCATGATGGAGTTCTACCATGAATATGTTAATTTATTTTAATCAGTATTGGAATGACTGTTTTTGACTAATATTAATCTGCAGTATTTGGCACATAATTTCAAAAAGATAACTGTTTAAAATAACTGTTTTTTTTTTAATTATTTTAATACATTTTTAAATGTAATTCAAAGCTGAGTTTTCAATATCATCCAGTATTCAATACCACATCATCCTTCAGAAATCATTCTAGTATGCTAGTTTGCTGCTCAAGAAACGATACTTATTATTACCGATGTTGAAAAAAAAGTTGTCCTGCTTCATATTTTTGTAGAAAATGTGATACACTACCATTCAAAAGATATTAAAAAGATAAGAAATGTACACGTTTATTGAGCAACAACACATTCAATTGATCAAGTGACAAAAGACTTTATAATATATATATATATATATATATATACATACATACATAAATTTCTATTTGTATTCAACAAATATTAAGCAGCAAAAGCTGCTTTCAGTACTGATAAAGATAAGATAAATTATTAATAATTGAACACCAATAAAAACGTATAATATTTGAGTAGCAGATCAGCATATTACAATGATCTGATGGATCATGTGACACTAAAGACTGGAGTAATGATGTTGAAAATGAAGCTTTGCATCACAGGAATTACATTTTAAAATATATTAAAATAAAAAGTCTTTTAAACTGTAATATTTTGCAGTATTACTGTTTCACTGTATTTTTGATCAAAGAAATGCAGCCTTGGTGAACAAAAACCTAATTATTCAATAATTCAATAATTAATTAATACTTTTAAAGTGTATCTAGATTTTTTTTCTGATAAATATCTCATGTACTACATGCAAGTCATAGTCTACATTTGGTCCTTGTGTGTCTTTCAGTTATTGAAAGTTGAAGGGAGAACAACAATGCAGAACGTCAAGTGTGTTGTAGTTGGAGATGGTGCCGTTGGGAAGACCTGCCTCCTGATTTCCTTCACCACCAATGCCTTTCCTAAAGAATACATCCCCACTGTTTTTGACAACTACAGCTCACAGCTCACTGTAGACTCTAAAATAGTCAGTCTGAACCTGTGGGACACCGCGGGACAGGAGGAGTACGACCGTCTACGAACTCTCTCCTACCCACAGACCAATGTCTTCATCATCTGCTTCTGCATCACCAATCCCTCGTCCTATGAGAATGTCAAGCTAAAGTGGTACCCCGAGGTGTCAGAACACTGTCCTAATGTGCCCATCCTGCTGGTGGGGACTAAAAAGGATCTGCGAGATGATCCAGAGGTGCTGCAGAAGCTCAAAGAGAAGAACCTCTCTGTGGTGTCCCAGCAGCAGGGGGTGGCGCTGGCCCGACAAATCCAGGCCAGCAAGTACATGGAGTGTTCAGCGCTCAACCAGGACGGGGTGAAGGAAGTGTTTACAGAAGCTGTTCACGTTTTCCTCAACCCCAAATCCCGAGCCCCCAAGAAATCATGCGTGCTACTATAAATGGGACAGGATCTGAACATATGTATTTTTGTATGGGGTATTTGTTTTATCACATGTACAAATAAATGAAAATCTTTTAAATAAAATTGTAAAAGTTACAAATGTTTTTTACATTATATAACAAAATATCATACCAAGTGGTATTTATTTTAAAGAGAAATTAAATATATTAAATATTTGAAAGAATATTAATATAAATAATGCTAGGTTTCAAATAATAAAAAATAGAAATAACCTGTAAATATTCCAAATAATTATTGATTGGTGTGATTTGGCCAAACCTAAAGGGGAGCTATTATGTTTTTTCAACTTTTCAACTTTAGTTAGTCTGTAATGTTGCTGTTTGAGCATAAACAAGATCTGCAAAGTTAAAAAGCTCAAATTCCAATTCAAAAGGAGATATTGTATTTAAACGTATTTGGTTGAGCTGCACTAGAGAAGGCAGTGAGTGTTATCACAATTTCGGAGACGTTTTAGCTTTCCCAAGACAGACAAAATTAGAGTGGTTACAATCATCAAGGTTTAAATTGTGCTTAAATTGATTTGATCTTGACGCAAATTTACAACTGAAGCTCGCAGCAGGCGACGGTAAGGGGCATGACATTTCCTGACCAGGCACCGAGTACTGCCAATCACAACACACACTGTCCCAGCTAACCAATCACAACACACACTAGCCCAGCTAACCAATCACAACACACACTGGCCCAGCTAACCAATCACAACAAACACTGTCCCAATTAACCAATCACAACACGCACTGTCCCAGCTAACCAATCACAACACGCACTGGCCCAGCTAACCAATCCCAACACGCACTGTCCCAGCTAACCAATCACAACACACACTGTCCCAGCTAACCAATCACAACACACAGTGGCCCAGCTAACCTATCTCAACACACACTGGCACAGCTAACCAATCACAACACACACTGGCCCAGCTAACCAATCACAACACACACTGGCCCAGCTAACCTATCACAACACACAGTGGCCCAGCTAACCTTTCACAACACACAGTGGCCCAGCAAACCCATCACAACACACAGTGGCCCAGCTAACCCATCACCACACACACTGGCCCAGCTAACCAATCACAACACACAGTGGCCCAGCTAACCCATCACCACACACACTAGCCCAGCTAACTTATCACAACACACAGTGGCCCAGCTAACCAATCACAACACACAGTGGCCCAGCTAACCAATCACAACACACACTGGCCCAGCTAACCTATCACCACACACACTAGCCCAGCTAACTTATCAAAACACACAATACTTTGCCATGGCACTCTATAGGTAGAGTAAATGCCAAAATTAAACGTTATATAATGTTGTTATTGTTGTTTTTGTTTTGCAAGATTGTTAAATGGGAGATTTAGTTTGGTATTCTGAGTTTTTGTTATGTTTGTGACAAGTTAAGCAGGTATCATATATGTTAAATGTTAATAAATAGGCTTACACATTAAACTATTGGTATGCTAATCAAAGCAATGTGTTACTTAGCATGTTAGCATTTAAGGAATAAGTTAGCTATAATTAGCTATAATTAAATTTCCACTACTAAAATATTTACAGTAAGTTAAGATTCCATGATTATTTTTTGTTGTATAATCAAAATATGAGTTTACAGTAGTTTACACAATTATTTAAAGGAAAGAGCAGCTAGCATGTTAGTGTGAGTTCAAAATAACAATATGACAGATTATCTTATGTTATGTTTACGATTAATGTGAAGAGCACAGTGAAAAATATTTTCAAAGTTGTTACTAAAATAAAGATCATTGGGGTCATTTTTCGAGAAAATACTATTTCAGTTTTTCTATTTGAACATTTTTACTTGAAAATGTGTTACTTGCATTTTCTTTGTAATTCTAAATGAATTGTGAATTATCTAGCAATTTTAAGATCTGGTCCTGAGAAAAGCTCTAGAATATTTTTTTTTAATTTTATATTAATGAAAATGGCAGAAGACCGTAACTCAGGGGAGAAGAACTGTTTAATAAAGTCTTCATTTTGTTTTCATTGCTCAAAAAAGTATCTTCTCGTAGCTTCGCAAAATTGAAGTTGAGCCATTGATGTCACATTGACTGTTTTACAGATTGTCTGGGAACATTTCAGTTGTGTTGCTGTCTATGGGAGGGTCAGAGAGCTCTCAGATTTAATCAAAAATATCTTAATTTGTGTTCCGAAGATGAACGAAGGTCTTACAGGTTTTGAATGACATGACGGTTTCATTTTGGGGTGAACTAACCCTTTAAGTTTCAAATCACTAGCTGAGTCCTATTTTTGAATGCTCCCAATTATTTAATTGTGTTTTTCTTTGTTACTCAAAGGTAAATATAGCCAACAAATGTAAGCAAAACTGTCACTGATTCAAACTACAGAACATTTGACTTTGAGTTTAATTCATGATATTTTCAAATATTCTGCAGGTATAAAGCATGATAGATTCTGACTCTGCATGTAAAGCAAAGCCTGTTTTCAATTTGATGTTCATTGGCATATTTAACCTCGCTGCAGCAATCAGTATTAAACTTCACGTATTCTTGAACACAAGAAAGAGATTCTGTGCCACTTCTGTGTGAATCAGTTCACACAACCACTGCCACAGTATATGTATAAAATGCTTTTTAAACTTTTTACTTTTCTGCGCATGTTTATAAAAAGGAGGAACCATTTATGAAAATCTGTGCTTTGCCCACTTACCTCACTATTACAAAACATGAAACTTATTAGTTTCAAGTTCATTTTTTGGGGGGGAGATGAATTTGTGGCTGCTTATGAAGCAATTTTCATGCGTCCATGTACTTTCTTTTGTGTTGACTTTCGAGACTCTTGCTAGTGAGAGTGGCAGAAATGAGAAACATTCACTTCCCTCCTCAAAATCCTCTGCAATTTCTGGCACAGTTTGCAGCAGTCTTGGTATTTGTTGTATGTCTGGAGACACAAGAGAACAGAACAATAGAATTAGTCACTTTTAGCTGGGAAAATACTAAATTTATATAAAATGAATCTCAGGATTGTGAATAAAAAAAATAAAAAAAAACTCTAGCCTTAAGAAAAGCTCTGGAAAAGACTATTACTTGGACGAGATCTGATCTGATCTCACAGAGTTACATGGTGTTGCATGGGCCTCAGTGTGATTTGAAAGTAAAATGAAGTAGACTAACATGAGACTGCTGCAGTTTTATGATCAGGCAAACACTGCTGTTCATTCACTTAAATCCAGACCACAAGCCAGAGAATTTGACAGTGAAATCAGTGTTATGGCCTCTGGCAAACACAAAACAACACGCTTGTCTTTGTTTGGACCTCTCTGGCTTTCATTATGTTTTAACATTCTCTTTCCCATTCATTAAATTATATAAATACGATCTACAATTTGCAAGTCTATGTACAAATACAACAGTTTATTTGATCATGTAAATATTTTTTTTTCTTCTCGCATACTGATCACATGATAATGAGATCATGTAAAAATATATATTTTTTCCTTTTCTAATATAATGATCACATGATAATGAGATAATCTTCAGTCTGATGTGGTAAGATACATATATTATGACTCTACAGTTAAATGATGTGCTAATACTGCCAGCCTGTGGTCAAAGATTGAAAGCACCTAAACTTGCTAAACATGATAGGGACCTGCTGGTTTTATACAGGCCTTTCCCTTACAGTATTTGAAATCCAATTTTTTTTTTTTATTAGTGAACTGTTGTGAGGTTAGCTAATGTTTATCAAATATGACAACTGCATTAAATATATTATTAATCTATTCCCAGGTCTAATTATTTATTTGTAATATAATGACACTATTGTCTTCCTTAGAGCATTTTGACAGCAAAAATATTAGTAATAATTAAGTAATTTCATAGTAAAATTTTGCAATACTTGTGAACCTGCTTTTAAACTAAATTTAGCATCTGCTAATTGAATAAATGTAAAATATAAATGTAAACTATTTGTATTTTTATATTATCGTGTTATATAACACAGCTATATAAAGATTAATAAAAAGCATTGATGGACGGACATAGTATTACTAGTCAAATTTATTTTTGATCATTATTATTTATTTACTAAATAATGAACTATTTAACATTTATGAACTGCCTGTTTATGGATAAATAATATTAATACTAATAAATACATGTGAATGTCAATGGCAGCAAAAACATATATAATATATAATACGATGTCAAATAGAGTGAGGCACAGAGGCTGGATTACACACGTGCTCTCTTTGGAGGATTAAACTGTTTCGTGTCTCTGTGTATTATTGACTTTTTTCATACAGCAGCTGTCATCTGGAGTTGAAAGACTAGATCTTCAATGAATCGAACATCTATTCACTTGTCATTTATTGCCCAATTGCAGAGCTTCAGTAAACCGAACTGTGAGATGCCTGCCAAGAATGTGCAATTTTTTGCCTTTTTTACCTTCTGCTTGCTGTTTGTGCCAGGTAATGCTTTCTTCTTTCTTACATATCAGTGTGCCACTGGGCTGTTGTTAGTTTCTGACCACAATTGATTGATTTTTAAACCGTAATAGGTCTTAAACCTTCTTTACATTCTGAGCAAATTCATTTTAAACATTCTATTATGACGAACTGTAAAAAGTGACATTGAAGTGAAAGTGCATTATTTGCCATTTACTTTATGCAATGATTTCCATCTATATATCTATTTCTGTATCTTGACATCACATTGTCAGTCTAATATGATAATCCTTTCTGTAAATCTCTTTTAAAGCTTCACTGACATGACAGAGCAGTAGCAAACATCTGGCAAAGTCTGGACCTGTGTCTATATCACTCAAAGGCTTTCAGATAGTTTTTAGTACCTATTTAATATTAATTATCCTCTTTTCCTCTGCACTGGTGTACCATCTAATCCTGTATAGTAAGACACCATGTTCTGTGCTACTGGGGCATGTTGTCACAAAGTGTCAGTGTGTTTCAACTGTATCTGTTTTCTTTTACCTGGACAATAACAGTGGGAATATTCGATACTGGTATACTGACCAGCTGCTTAATGGTAGATATACTCAATCTCTTGTGTTGTATAGCCTCAGATGGGTAATCTAGCAGGAAATCTCATCCCTCCACTCTTCCCGATTAAGCCATCTGTCATGTGGACATGTGTTATCCATCACACAAGAACTGGCATGTGGCCCTGATTGACAGGCGGCTCTGATCTATTGCTGTCCAGTAATAGAGAAACATTAAAACTCAAATATATAATAAAACTGAAAAGTTATGATTTGGTTTACCATAGAATGAATCTTTTCTTGTATTTGCGCTGTTAAACGAATAAATTCAAAAAATCACATTTACACCACTTTGTAAAGTTTTATTTATTTATTTTTATTTTTATAAGTCTTATGTTGATCAAGGCTGCATTTATTCGACAAAAATACAGTTAAATCATTAATATTGTGAAAAATATTTCTAAAACATATTTGAATACAAATTGAAAATAATTTATTCCTGTGATGTGACGCTGTTTTCAGCATCAATACTTTTACATTTTTGTTTTATTTATTCATTGCATTGATAAATAAAATTTCCAAAAGTATTTATTTGAAATAGAAAACCTTTTAAAAATGATAATATTTAATGTCCCTTTCAATAAATTGACATCCTTGCTGAATAAAAGTATTTATCCATTATTAATTAAAATATACAAACAAAACAGTTCTTTCTTTCTTTTTTTCCCAGTTTGCTGGGGGGCCAATGGGATCTATGCCCAGAAACTGCTCAATGATTTATTTAGAAACTACACAAGTGCGCTGAGGCCAGTGGAAGACACAGAAGACATCCTGAACGTCACACTACAGATCACACTCTCCCAAATCATTGACATGGTAATCTGCCACAGGATACACAGAACCACAGCCTACCAGAAAATGAGTTCGAATAAGGACACTAGAGAAAATGTAGTCATTTTGTTGGATAACAAACACAGATAAATGTGCAAGCATCACAAATACTGTGATATAAATCATATAAGGAGTTTTATATAATTTTTACAGTATGGTTGGATAAAAAAGGTCATATAAATTGCTGAGACTGTGTACCCTTCTATTACAGGACGAACGTAACCAGATTCTGACAGCTTATTTATGGATACGGCAAGTCTGGATTGACAAGTATCTCACCTGGAATAAGGCGAACTATGACGGGCTTGATACCATCCGTATACCTGGTAGTTATGTATGGAGACCTGATATAGTCCTATATAACAGGTCAGATTGGTATTCAGATGGCCATTTTTGTTTGCTCTTTCTTTTCCCCCACATGGAGGCACAAACTCAACACTTAATTAACGCATTTATGATTAAACATATGCTCCTGTAGCTCCTTAAAGGCTCTAAGTAATACTGTTAGGCGATGCATTTATTTCAAGTTGAAATAAAATAAAATAAAATAATAAAACATCAAATGGAGCGATATTTAAGTAACAACCACACTATCTTTTGAATAAATTTGTCCATGTTAATCTTTTATTGTGGCATCTATTTCAATTAAATTCTCCTGAACGACATATAAGAATGAAGTTTTTGTCATGTCAGTTTTGTACTGTATACCCTCCACATAGATAGTGTAAACCCAGCAAAGGAATAGTCAGTAATTACTCATTACAGATTCTATTTCAACCACTTTCTTTGCCACTTTGGGGGAATGTAATGACTCTACAGTGGCTATAATTACAAAACAAAACTCCTGTTGAAATTACAGTGCTGTCAACCGAGTCGCGAACAGGCTCCGAAGTGCCGATCTGAATCAACCGAGTCGCGAACAGGCTCCGAAGTGCCGATCTGAATCAACCGAGTCGCGAACAGGCTCCGAAGTGCCGATCTGAATCAACCGAGTCGCGAACAGGCTCCGAAGTGCCGATCTGAATCAACCGAGTCGCGAACAGGCTCCGAAGTCCCGATCTGAATCAACCGAGTCGCGAACAGGCTCCGAAGTGCCGATCTGAATCAACCGAGTCGCGAACATGCTCCGAAGTCCCGATCTGAATCAACCGAGTCGCGAACAGGCTCCGAAGTGCCGATCTGAATCAACCGAGTCGCGAACAGGCTGCGAAGTGCCGATCTGAATCAACCGAGTCGCGAACAGGCTACGAAGTCCCAATGTGAATCAACCGAGTCGCGAACAGGCTCCGAAGTGCCGATCTGAATCAACCGAGTCGCGAACATGCTCCGAAGTGCCGATCTGAATCATCTGAGTCGCGAACAGGCTCCGAAGTGCCGATCTGAATCAACCGAGTCGCGAACAGGCTCCGAAGTAACGATCTGAATCAACCGAGTTGTGAAAAAAAAACCTCTAAAAAACAATAGCCCAAGTTTAGTAAAAAAAAATTTTTATTGAGACTATAAAAAATAATTCTGCATCTATTTTTAGGTGGCACACCCGTGGCTATGCCACTGATATGAAGAGTGGAAAATATTGACAAAAATAATGTACAAAATCATGTAGCCTATCATGTATTTCTATTCTGCTTTTTTTAATTTGTTTGTTATTTGAGTTTTTAATCTTTTTCCTACTTTGATTGATTAGATTAATCTTACTAAGCTAAAAAAAAATTCTAGGGTTGTTGACTTTTATGCACACAGTAAATTGACTGTAACTACTCTGCCGTTTACTATAGAATAATCTATGTCTTGCAGTGCTGATGATCACTTCACCAGCACTATGGACACCAACGTCGTGATCCGTCATGATGGCCAGATCATGTGGGATGCTCCAGCCATCACTAAAAGCTCCTGTAAAGTTGATGTCTCGTTCTTCCCCTTTGACGCCCAGCAGTGTCGTCTGACCTACGGCTCATGGACCTACAACGGCAACCAGCTTGACATTCTGAACGCCATGGAGAGCGCAGATCTCGCAGACTTGGTGGACAACGTGGAGTGGGAGGTGCTGGGAATGCCGGCCGAGAGGAATGTAATTCTGTACGGCTGCTGTGCAGACCCTTATCCGGACGTGACCTACACTCTGAAACTGAAGAGAAGGGCTTCGTTTTATGTGTTCAACTTGATCATTCCCTGTGTGATGATCTCTTTCTTGGCTCCGCTGGGCTTCTATCTACCTGCAGACTCTGGAGAGAAGGTGTCACTGGGGGTCACTGTGATGTTAGCACTCACCGTGTTTCAGCTGTTGGTAGCTGAGATCATGCCTCCCTCAGAGAATGTTCCTCTTATAGGTGAATCATAACTGCTGAAAAACATTTAGATACTGTATGATTAAAGTTTGCATATATAAAAAGCTTTAATGTAAAGTCAGCCTTAAGTCATGAACTATATATACAGCAAATAGTGAGCACATGCAATTCAAATATCAGCCTGGACATTTAAGCACTTTACTTTAGCTAAATATTAAGTTTTGTGTCACTTATGTGTCTCTTATGTATCCTAAATCGAAATCGCCCCTACACCCTCATTCACTATTTCAATTAGGCTGTAATACAGGTCACTTGAAGGAGTGAATGAAAACAAGTGAGTGATGAAACAAGTATACTGGAAAGCACAGTTTGTGCTTGCAGTTCAATAAGTATTTGAACTGGCAAACTAGCTGCTCCAGCAGTAAGATAAAAAAAGAAAAAAAGATTTTATACTAGGATTGTATTGTGCTGTATGCTTTGGAGAAGCACTCTGTGAAATTAATGGATGGATGATCTAGCTGTTGGTGCCATCTTCTGGTGAGACACCAATTGACTCTCACAGTGCATTATGGGTATTCTCTAGCCTTTGAGCATACAGGGGGCGATTACAGACAAAGGACAGGTTTTTTTTAGCGAATCAAGTTCACACAGCTCAACCAGTGAAGTCTGATTCTCTAACAAATGACTAGGTCGGTTATTTTCAGTAAATTAAAATCATACAGCTTACATAGTGCAGCTATCTGTGTGAATACTGATTAGTTATTCACATGACAAAGTGTAAAGGTGCACGTTATGTCAGTTGCATTTTATAAATATTAAATGCATAACCACATTAAGCAAGGTACCAAACCCCTAGTATGGAGTTTGGAAATCCATGAGTACTGAATACCATACTTAGCCAAATGTCGCTTTTTAAATTTTCATTTTGATCTAGTCAAACTAATATAATCTTGTATGGGCAATATCACTGAGACAAAAAGTTCCTAAACTTTCTCTTATGTACTTTCTCTACAGGAAAATATTACATAGCCACAATGACCATGATCACTGCATCCACTGCCCTCACCATCTTTATTATGAACATACATCACTGCGGCCCTGAGGCCAAACCTGTCCCAGAATGGGCCAAGAAATTCATCCTGCAGTATCTGGCCAGGATTTGCTTTGTCTACGAAGTCGGTGAGAACTGCATGACCTCACAGCCAGAGAGACCAGACCCCCAACCACCAAAAGCCCCTGAATCCAACTGCAACATGAACGGCCAAGCTGGGAAAGATGACTTTGTGTTCAAATTTGAGGATGCCATGTCTCCAAAGCTCCCAGGTGACACAGAAGACGCATCTCAGATCATGAGTCCGGCATGCTCACTGGGAAAACAACCCACCTGTCAGTATGGTGTGTGGAAGGAGGGAGTGTTCATGAGTATGGACTGCGGTGATGGAGCAGCAGAGGCGGGAAAAGCCACAGGAAGAGGAGAGGATGAATACAGAGATCATGATGGCGGGCTCAAAGTGCAGTGCAAGTGTGAGCAGCAACATCTCATGAGGAATATTGAATATGTCGCAAACTGTTACCGCGATCAGAGAGCCACAGCGAGAAGAACCGGAGAGTGGAAAAAGGTCGCCAAGGTTCTGGACCGATTCTTCATGTGGCTGTTTTTCATTATGGTTTTCTTCATGAGCCTACTTATAATGGGGAAAGCCATATGAGAAGAAATAAAGACATAAATGAAAGGCTATAACTGATCATATAAAAGATGCCATACAACCAGTTGGCCATTATCAAAAAAAAAAGATTACAGATTATTTAGCAAAAGCAATCATCTAGATACATTTCCCCACTTACAGTAAAATAACTGGAAAAAAAACATAGACAAAGTATATGTATTTGACTTTAAATGATTTTATTATGTGAGAAAAGAAGAGACTATGGAGTGACATGAAAGGGCAATATCCAAAATAATTGAGCATATAATACAGCGATTGACCAATTAGAATCAACCAACCATTCCAAAGATTGATGAAAATAGTTATTCATTGTTAGTTCATGCTAATTCACAGTGCTAACTAATGTTAACAAGCACAACTTTTGATTTGAATGATTTTTTTAAATTAATCTATTTATTATTTATTTTTTTTATTTTTTTGCTGTATTTAGAAATAAATAATTTTTAGTAAATGTATGCTATTATAAACTAAGCAAATCCAGTCCTCTCCACTGATCAAAATGCCTGAAACAGAAGCATTAAAACACTGATCACAGACATTGTGGTGCTTTGTAGTTTGTCATATTTTTTCACCATGTCTCCCGGAGCTTAATCTTCTTTTTATCCTTTGCTCTGACAGCTGAACTATGTCATTACACAAGCAGTGTGGATCTCTTTTCTGTCTGTGCACATCAACATAGATCCTCCCTTTCAAGAGTTAATAAAGTAAAGAAGAGCATCTTACTTACAACAATTTATTTATTTATTTTAATTTCTTTAATCTTTTTGATGACTAATGATACATTTGTATCAAATAATAGTTTTTTTTTTTTTTTTGCAGACATATGCTGTTCATTTCCATATAACTGCATGTACAACAATAAACCATTTGTGCATAAAATGAGGAAGTTCTCCAACAGAGGCAGGAAGCATCTTGCACATCTGTGAGCTCCTTCTGCAGTTCTAAAATTAAAACTTACGAGAACACTGAATGGTTTGACTTAAAGCGGTAAGGTCAAATATAAGAACTTGTTTGAAAGAGAGAAATGAATCATTTGATTTTAAGGAACTCCTTGATTTTAAGGAGCTTCTTCTTTTTCTTTTTTTATTATGTTAGTTTTTGATTATTCAGAAATTTTTAAATATTATATTTTAGTCACTGCCTCTTCATAGATCCATAAACTTATTTGTGCCATTCCTGGATGATTTTTTCTTGTTCAGATGTTCTTTTTTCAAATAAACAGTGTGAATTACTTCAAAGTCTTTAAATTTCATCCTTTTTGTGTTTTAGGGGATGTTAGCAGGACTAAAGTATATTTTATTCCACTCGGGTGTACAGTATATTAACCATGCACACGAGAAGTTGTGTAGAACACAGAAATGTATTGGTTTTCATTTGATAAATATGAGTAATATATTAGGTTAATAAGGTATAATATTAAGAATGAATGTGTGCGTATTGTGAATTCATTAAATAAACATGGTTACTTGACATTCCTGGAAGCCTTTTAGTAAAATGAAGATTTCCAAATGCATTACTTTACAATAAATTGTAGTTAATTATCAGTTTTTTTTTTTATTCACTTTAATCCCTTTAAATTGTTTAATATAAAGGACAATTACATTTCATTTGATGCCCATGACCAGTATCATGTGATGAGTGGGCAGAGTTTTCACCTGTCCCAGTAACCACACTAGTGATAGAAATGTAGAAGTTTATTTTAAAGTGCAAAGAATTAAATGTACAAAATGTGTGACTAAAGCATTTTTACAACACTATATTGTATGTCCGTCCCATTAGTTAATCAAAAGTTTTATGCAGTTGAACCAAATACAGGAAATATGTCTGTGACGCAGTTACATCTCTCGTCCTTCACTGTCGTAAGTCCTCTTTTATCCTTCTGGATCTCCTCCATGGGACTCGAGACCAGTGAGTGGAGCAGGTGTCGCTCATTTCCAATCACTCCACCGGCCTCGCTCCATTCCAGGCAGACGAGGCGAGAGAAAAGGAGACTGAAGGATGAGGAGCGACAGAGACGAGAGATGGGAGAGAGGAGAAAAATATATATATTTATTGTTCCGGTTCCAAGACACACTGCCACTCAGCCCCCCACCAGCTGGGTGAACACTTTCCTTGGTGCCTGGCGGTGGCGGTGGTTTGTTTTTGTGCAGATTTGTGGATAAAAGTAATCAAAGACAGGCCTAAATGCAATGTGGTAATCTAATCATAAAACACTTTATAAATGATTTACGTTTGTTTTTAGGGCTGACCATTTGTGACTGGATTATGAAATGCATGTTAAGCTGAGTTCATACTGCAAGATTTTGGCCCCAATTTTGGCTCGCCGACAGGTTTTGAGAAATTGCTGACAAATGCCCGAAATCACAAGGAAATCGGTGTTCATTCACGCGAGTGACAATCACACAATGTGAATGAGCTAAGACGCTATCTGGAGAATCGCCGACGATTCGCCGACGCCCGTGAGATATTTAGCATGCTAAATGTCTGGACCTGTCAGCGATTCAAAATACATCCGTGTGAAAAGTGTTCTGACTGAAAACTACTTCGGCAATGACCGATAGCCAATGAGAGAACAAGATACAGAGTAGCGGGGTGTTTGAGGAGGAGTTATAGACCACAATATCAGCAACCATGGCTCACATCTCCCCAACCATTCCCTCCTCCTTCCTTTCATTTCTTTTTCTTGTTTTTCACTGCAAATCAACGCACAGGCAATTCGTATCGCAAGCTTCTTGTGGGCTACCATTTTTAATAATAATCCCTGTCTCACGTGAGAACTCCGGTCTTGCACGGATGATATCGCATTGTTTCCTTGTTACATCTCATGTGTGTTTGGTTGTGAAATGTAGTTTGTCGACGATTCTTCCTGTTGTAAAGTCATGCAGTGTGACCCGACTACTTTAAAAATCGTGCAGTCTAAACCAGGCTTTACAGTCTTTCTCAATTGCTAACACACAATTAATGAAACAACTCACCATTTCAACTATAAACACAATCTCAAAACCATGCCATGTTTGTTGCTCTTGGTACTTGTAAATTTTTTGTTTGCTTGTCTTGTCTTAAGAAATCAGCTCCTGGACATCAGAAATAGCACACCAAATTGAGCATTCAGATGTATTACTGGACATTCTAGTCAGAGGAGCTGTGCACAAGGGCTCCTATTCAAGCGCCCCAGGCGACTCAAGTGGGTTTTTAACGCAGTTTTAGGACTCCACTGCAGAGTATTCATCTGGTAATTTTCCACTCTCTACAGGGCTGGATTGTTAATCGGGCATACCGAGCCTTTTTTAAATATATATTTTCCTTTTTTGCCGAGGAATGTCACGCAGGAACATCGAGCAGCCAGTGGCCCATTGGTTTTTTTCCTGTATTGACAGTGTAAACATCCAATCACAATGCACTGTAGACGGAGCAATTAAGTATTTTGCTCCACATATATAAAGATCGCTTCACCCCAACTTCTTCCTCATTGGCTTTTACCACATTTTCAAAGCCACTTCATCAAGAACATGTTTGCTCTGCAATGAGTGATGCAGGCCAAATAGCCAGGCAGAAAAAGAAGAAGAGAGTAGCTGAATCTGTAAAGTTCTTGATGGGACTCGCAACGGAGGCAGGCATCTAAATTATCCTAATATGTGTGCGCGCCATGAGTGTAGAATAAATAAAAAGCTTTTGTAACATTATACATATACCTTTCAATAGCCTGAAGTCAGTATTATTTATTTATTTATTATTTGAGAAATTATAGAAATTAACACTTTTATTTAGCAAGGATGCTTTAAATTGATGAAAAGTTACAATGCTGAACATTTATAATGTTACAAAAAATTATATTTCAGATAAATGCTGTTCTTCTGAACTTTCTATCCATCAAAGAAACCTGAAAAATGTATAATCAGCATATCTGAACGTTTGAATGATTTCTGTAAAACTGTAGTACCAGGTTGAAACTGACTTTTAAAGTGATATATATATCATATATATATCACCCCCAGCCGCATACTGATTAAAACTCATTTATAAGGCATTTTAAAGAGGAAGTAACATGACAAGAGGAAGGATGCATTTAAATTGTTACTTGTGTGCTTTTGCAATTCGATAACATTGTGAAGGGGTTGAATTGAGAAAACGGTAAGAAGCTCTCTCTTTAGTGCAGTATCCATATGTTATATTATAGTAGGCTATGTATAGTTTGTTTAGAAATGTTAAAGGCTAAATTAATGTTTATTTGTTTGTTTGTGTTTGTGCAGATTTGTTGAATACATCCAAAATGCAGATCACCACAACTTGTACAATCCTCTTTATTTTGATATTAAATATGTTGTGTACAGGTACACATCTTATATTGTGATGTTTCTAATGTTTTACATTTAACTTAGAATTTTTATATTCAATATGTTAAAAAGTAGATTATATTGAAAAAGCTTAAAGTGCTTGTTTTATTCAAGGCCAAGAAAAGACTGACTGGAACATCACCTTCCATCCACCAGAAGTTACTGCAGTTACAGGATTGTGTGTTCTCATTTCATGTACCTTCACTTATCCAGATGAAGAAAAACCTAGTAATCTTCGGTGGAATGCGTGTAATAAAAAAGGTGACTGTAGTGAAATATTCAACTTTAAAAAGTTGACCGACGAAAACGTGAAAGAAAATAAATCAAGACGGATTGAGATGCTTGAACACGATCTGACCAAGAACAACTGCAGCATCATCATGAAAAACATAACAGCAAATGATAAAAAATATTATATGCTCATACTGGAGGAGTCTAGTCGAAACACTTCTAACCTCACAGTTAAGATCACCATCCAAGGTAATGCTTATGTTTGGCAATGTTAAACAGGTAATGCGTTCTTGTCTAGTCTGATGTTCTCTTTCAGTTCTCTGAAATTGTATTTCAGAGCTCACACTGCACACTTCTGATGTTTTAATGATTTAATGTAAATTTCTTGAAGTACAATATGCAATTCTTTTGTTTGATATGAATCTGTACTCAAAGAATGACTCACTTTCTTAGACTGCGGTAAATGTTGGCAGTGTACAACTTTTGTTGTGTACTTCTATTTGCAGATAAGCCTAAAATGAAGGTTCCTCTTCTCATTGAAGGACAGAAGGCCAATCTCAAATGTTCAGCTCCTTTTCCTTGTCCTGAAACTCCTCCTAAAATAACATGGTGGATCAAGACAAGAGGGGAAAACATCACCTATCTAAAGGATAACATCATCCTGACCAACTCCAAAAGCCTTTACAATTCTACATTGACCTTTACTCCAACCTTTGACCTGCACGATGCCATTGTAGCATGTGAAGTGAGCTACGGAAGCAAAACCATCAGTACAAACAGGACCCTGAATGTCACGAGTGAGTTTACAAATTTACACTTTAACCACTAGAACTACTACTACTACACCGTTACATAAAGCAAAAAATCTTCAAAAAGTATAAATAAAAGTGTTTATTTCTTGCATACCAGTCAATATGGTGTCAAAAACAATGAACCTTTGAACAATGAAATGAAAATGTGTAAATGTGTTGGCAACTGTTGAAATATTGAATTGCTACACACGTCTTTGCAGGGGGCAGCCCTAAAGCCAAAACATGTGTTTATTAATTATAATATCAAATTCATCACATGCTAGGTGATACAAATGAACTGAAAGTGAACAAGTCCTTCAGTCCTGGAAGTGAAAACATGCCACAAAATGACACCACAAAAACTACAGGTAAACAACAAAACAGGTAATTTACATACTGCAGACTCTGTGTATTTATTTCAGGGCAATTATGATTTAGCCAATTAGGACATTTTCCTTCTTTGACATCTTTGGGTCTTCTTGAACAACATTGCTTTCAACGAATCCGATATTAGGAGAAGGTTAAGGGAGGTGGTTATGTTTAGGACCAGGGCTGGGCATGGATGACTGAATCACATTTCTCTGATTATAAAGGCAATTTATGGTTAGATATTGGGTTAAATGTTGTTCCAAGACAAGATTTCAGAAACATGTCCTACTTGGACAAATCTGATACTCCCATCTCTGAACACCAGGCATTGTCTATTGACTTTTATAGATATTACTAACAATTCTGTGTAAACTCAAGGTATAGAAGATTTCTTTAAGAATTTGAACATCTCAACGATACTCACATTTGTGGTGGGAATGATGTGTTCGGCGCTCATCTACTCAATGGTTTTGTGTTGTTGGGTGTTTTGCCACAGGTAGGCCTATCATTCGCCTAAAACCATCAAACCACATTTGTCCTTATAATTTATAGCATTTAAATGTTTGCTTCATGTCTGATCAGCTCAAAATCTTTTCTTAACAGATGCAAACACAAAGCGCCAACTGCAAATACAGAGACTGAAGACAATTTGGAGGTAAAACAGAATCAATAAGCATTACTGAATATGAATATAGGAAATAATATGTGTCTATAATATAATATGTACATTTTGTTTCGTTTAAACACAGTCTCATACAGAAATATCTCACGCTGTTGTGTCACTCTGGAGTATTGCATTATTTTTTACGAAACAAAAATTGCGTCATTGTTTACTCAACCTAATATCATTCGAAACACATTGGATTTTTTTTTGTTTGTTTTTTTCTCAAAAGCCAGTGCCATAAATATAGTTTAACATCAATGTTGGGGCTCACAATTAAGTATATAATAGTAGTTGAATAATATAACATATGTGAATGACGCCAAACAGAGAATTTTCTAAAATTACACTTGATAGAATCCTCTAATGACTTCTCTTCCATAAATGAATGTCAAAAGAATACAGATATATTTTGTATGTATCAGATGGTGCAGACAGACGTAGCTCAGACTGGAATCAATGAGCAAACACCTCTTCATGGACAGCTTAGTGGAGGGAACCCAAACACGGCTGAACCAACAGACAGAGCAGAGGTAGACGAAGCAGTCGGGGTGGAAGCAGGAGAGGTCGACTACGCCAGCATCGACTACTCCCTTTTAAAGGCTAGACCGCCTGAGGAGCAAGAGACAGAACCTACAGACACAGACTATGCTGAGATCAAGAGGGACAGGAGAGGAGATGGGAAGGAGAAGGAAGTTCTTCAGGATGAAGATGACCAGCTTGAAACACCCAACCAGATGGATGGAGAGGAGGAAGCTTATTCTAACTCACAGGAGCTGAAAAGTTAAGGACCTACAGTCTTAAATACAACCAACAATATTAGAACTTTTAAGAAAATGTTTATATATTAAGTTCAGATGCTTATAATTAATGTTTTATTTTTGAGCTTTTATGTGTCTATCTTAATAGTTTCAAATTAATAGCTGCATGAAATTTCCTGAAATTATTCTACAACATCTGTTTACATGTTTGAAAATATAAATTTCCCGGTTTCTTGCAAGTTTTTTTTTTTTGTTGTTGTTGAAAATGTTTCTAATATGCATTTAAGGAAGTTTGTGCTTCCTGCAACCTCTGCAAATATTTGTATTAATGTAAATTAAATAAAGTTTCGGATTGTTACCTTCAGCTTCATTTGCTTTTATTGGGTACAAAAGTGTCAAATGCATAATAAATTCAGGATTTAAATTGTTTACTGTTATACAGAGTTATTATATGTCAACATTCAGTATAGGGCTTTGATGATTTAGCAGTCAAAGGGTAGTTTCTTGTTCTTCTTTCAAACGACTCTTGACCTGAAGTGACATCAGACATTTTTGCAACTGACGAAAGCACAGATGTGTTGCAATCATTTGACAGAGTCACACATAGGCCTTAACACTTCACTTCAAAAACCTGAATAATGGAGAAAAAGGCTAGCAACGTTGCACAACAAATAACTAACTGTGAAAGCAAGGCAAGTTTATTTATATAGCACACTTCGTACACAATGGTAATTTAAAATGCTTTACATAAAAGAAAGTAAAATAAACATGAAACCAATAATTTAAAAACTTTGAAAATGATTTAAAAATTGACTTTAAAAAAATGAAGACAGTTAAAAACAGTAAATGATTTTACATAAAATACAGTGCAATCAGTTGGATAAAGGGTCAGCTTACAGTTTTTCTCAGTGGCTTTCATGCAATTCTTGAATCAGAAATTAAATTCTCAAAACTACTTTTGCAACCTCCACATTATCTAGTCACTTGGGCACATCATAAAAAGTTTTGATCTTTTGATCAAGTTGCAATTGCGTAGGTACATTCATGCAACGGGTTATATACATTTGTTTGTGGTTTCCTACATTATCAGTTGCTACTGCCATGTTGCTCAAAATGTATTACATAGTTTTCTGAAATCGCTCAAAGGTGCATTTCATGAACCTTCAATTGAAAAGCATATTTAGACAGAGGACAACACAATGTGTTTAAACAATTTAGAAAAACTATAATCCATTTTGGGGATGTTAAATATTTAGGATTGTCTGAAGGGTGTGTCTGTTTTGATATTAGCGGATTCCTCAAGAACTGTAAATCAGCACACCTGCTCATTTCTCCTCAGGGGTCACGTGTGTGTGAGCAGGATTAGGCATTAGATAACAGGATTGGAATGTTCCACACACTACAGGGAATCTTTAAATAGCCTTTGAGCGTGTCACTGTCTTGGTTATCTTGTTGTGGTTTGATATTTTCAACCATTTTTTCTGTGGTCCACCACACTGGCTGTGATCCTGATCTGAAAAAAAGGTAAGTGTTAGAACTGATACACTGAAAACCACTTCAAAGCTGTTATTTATATACTCATTATTACATTACTCCTATTTATTATGACTAATTAAGGTTCATGTTTACTATTTATGGAAAGAAATGTGTCAGTATGTTACCTATTTTCACTTTAGTTTGCTCTTCTAGTAGCATTATGCTTGGCATGCTGGTTTTGAAATTCAAAATATATTTCTTGCTCTGAACATGCATTTGACTGCAACATGTAATGTTTAAATGTGCAACTATTATGACCACAGATAATCATTGCTCTACTTATAAAGTTACTAGATTTTGTATTTGTCAGTAAATAAATTACATTTACATAAAAAAAATGCCTGCCTTTTTGTAAAATGGGGAAATACTGTAAATAAAATAGTAATATATATATATATATATATATATATATATAGATATATATATATATATATATATATATATCTATATATATATATATATATATATATATATATATATATATATATATATATATATATATAAAGCTACGGTAACATTACAAAGTTAGCAGTCTGTAAGATTTTTTAATGTTTTTGAAAAAAAGTTTTATGTCTCTAATATTTATCTGATCAAATATACAGTTACATTAAAGAGTATATTATTACAATTTCAAATGAAGTTTGTTCTATTTGAATATATTTTAAAATGTAATTTTCTGTGTTGTAAAGCTGCGTTTTCATCAGCCGTTAGTCCAGTCTTCATCACATAATCCTTCATAAATCATTCTGATATGCTGCTCAATAAACATTTCTTGATTCTATCAAATGTTGTTGAATTGGAAGTTCAAAAGAACAGCATTTATTTAAAATGTAAACTTTTGTAATACTATAAATGTCTTTACTGTCACTTTTGATATATTTAATCCGTCTTTGGTGAATAAAAGTATAAAATCTTACAGACTCCTAAAATCTGAACCACACATCACAATCCCAACTCTGCTTTCAAACACTGTAAATGATGTGTCTTTGTAATTTTAGATTAGTTTTCACCTACCAGACATGGCTGATGTGCTGAGGAGTCTTAACCTGCTGGAAACACTAAAGGAGTCCATTGAAAAGAACAACATTACGGATATAAGAGATGCAATGGAGGACATGCTGATCAGCCGAATCAACATTGCGATCATTGGAGACAGAAATGCTGAAAAAGCCACTTTTATAAATTCACTTCGAGGACTGAGCCAAGAAGATGAATCCGCAGCCCGTACTCCATCATCCGCTGCCCCAGAGGATCTAGCCGTATTCCCGAATCCAAAGCACCCTGACTTTCGCCTTTGGGATCTGCCATCCATCTCTAGCAACGCTTCTTTTGAGGCAGAGGACTATGTCGAACGTTTCAAAGTTATGAGATACAACTCCATCATTATCACATTCACAGAGAAACCAAGTGTTAACAGTGTGGCGGTGTGGAGGGAAGTGAGGTCGCTGCAGAAAGAGACAGTTTACTTCATCTTACTATCATCTATGAAGGACACTGAGAAAACACTGGAGGTGAAGAAGAAGGCAAGCTTAGAAGTCCTCAAGACAGAAGGAGTTCCTCTGCCCAAGGTGTTTCTGGTACAACCTTCAGCTTTGGAGAAGCTGGACTTTCTGAAGTTTTTAGAGGTCATGCGAGGTGACCTTCCAGAGATCAGATCGCATGCTCTTCTTCTAGCACTTCCTACAATCTCCAACTCCTTGGTCACTCAGAAGAAAGATGCCTTTAAGGCACTGGTGTGGGCCGCTGCCTCATTATCCGGAGGCGTTTCTGCCATTCCTGTACCTTTGGTGGCTTCCATGGTGGACGCTACGGTGGCCATACGGATTCTGAACAAGGCTCAGATCTCACTTTGCCTGGACGATGACTCTCTGCAGCGGCTGGCGAGGCAGCGGGGTCTCGACCCAGCCAGGCTGAAGGCCCTGCGCACCTGTGCTCTCTCTGTGGAGGTCAGCAAGAGCGAAGTTAAAAGACGACTCGCAGAAGCCGAGAAAGACACCAGCACTGCAACCACCAGACTTGTGGATCTAGCCATGCCGAGACACGCCAGATCCGTCAGCCGATCTTTCACCGTTATGCTGCAGGCACTCAACACTGCTATTGACGATATGGGTTCTGATGCTGAGAAGGTGGTTGCTATGGTAACAGGAGAGGGACAGTAGACTGAGCAGTATCAATACACAAACACACATCATACTCAACGTGGACTGATACCTAAATGGACTATAGCCCTAGCATTTAAACTATACGTAATATATTCATTAAAAAAAGAATAACACACTTCATTTTCATTATTTAGTTGATTAATATGCCATATAATATTAGTTTTCAGTGCAGTTCATTTTAATAGTTAACTATCATAAATGCCCATCAGGGATGCAAATTCATGACCCCCCCCCCCCCCCCCCTTTTATATCAGTTTCAAATGCAGATTTTTTTTATTCCACATTCACGTTATTATTTTTTATTATTGTTATTGCTATTATTTTTATCATAAACTTGAATAAACCAATACAAAAACATTTCTGTAGTCATAATACTACTAATAAAAAAATAATAAAAGTCCCCCATCAGATATACACAAATGACATATTTTGGTTTCAAAATGTCTATTCTTGTCACAAGGTCACACATTTGCATCTCTGTATATGTGTAACAAGTCTGTATAGAGTTTATTTAACATTAGAATGTTGTTTAGACTTAAAGGGCAATGGTACACTTCTGCTATTTAAAAATATATATTTAAAAAAATTGCAATTAGTTCCGTTTCCTTTTCTTGTTATGTTTCAATGTCTTACATGGTCATAACCACGTTACTGGACTTCATTTAGCCTTTCATTACCTTTTTACACTGCACAGCTTTTTACAAAGCATGCATAAATTAAATTCCATGTGCAACATCAAATCCTCTTACATCTGAATAACAGTGAGCATACAGGAAACACGAATACACAGGGATTACTTAAAGGGATACTCCACCCTAAAATGAACATTTTATCATTAATCACTTACCCCCATGTCGTTCTAAACCTGTACAAGCTTCATTTGTCAAGAGCTTACACTCTTCTGTGTTAGCCACGCCACAAGGATACGTTTTCTACATGTATTTATGTTTTTATTTGAATCCATTTAGAACTCGTTCTTCTCCCTTTTCCTATCACATATCAGATCATAAAAGTGTTTATTTTCAATGAAAATGATTGAAATATTAAAATGTTTTAAATGAAGTGTCTCATGGGAAGCATAATTACTAAAGTTATGAAACAGATGTAGGCAGGGCTTTATTGTCCCAATAAGGCAGCATCAATTTAATAATTTGAATAAATATGTTATGTCCCAGGCTGTATGAATTTGTGTTCTATTTTCATGGTGCATGAATTTCATGATATGCTGCCAGTGGACCCAGCAACATTCTGGGAGTTTTTATTGTATGTTTTGTCCTATTTTCTGTGCTCCTCCCTTTCCTAGTCTAGGTGACTGGACCTACCAGCTGCTCCTCGTCATTGTCAAGAGGAGCCAGTATTTAAGAAGATGAAGAGCGTTATTCAGTGAGATGTACCTTCTCCCATGATGAGTGTGTTGCCAGTACCCAATGACATAGTGTTGATTTTGTTGGTGTGTTTTAAAGTGATGGCAAACAGAGGCTTAATGAACCATTTGGGTTTGAGGCTTTCATGAAATTATGCCGAAAAACGGTTCATTACGCGAAGCTTTTAGCACAGTGCGCTTTAGCGACACCTGGTGGTCAGAATTGGTTTCTCCACCAGATCTAACAATGGCTCTTCTAACAGTATTGTCAGCTTGGATCCATGATCTATATCAGTTCATCATAAATAAATCGCAGAAGAAACTATGAGCATACATACAGTACCTAGTTCTGTCATCAGCTAAGTCATGTAATGGTGATTAAAGCTGCAAACTGTGCATGTATACGCAGCATACAAGAACGTCTCTCAAATGCATGTACAAATAAAATATATTCTTCAATTCTAGATCACAACATAAGACACAAGCTCGTTTGTATTTTTTTATTTGTAATTTAATGTACAAATAAATGTGAGCAAAGTGCACTACTAGAAAATATATGAAAATTAAACCAATTTAAATGCAAATTAAATGAATTCAAATAACTAATTTTATATTCTGTCTACTACTGACTTCTGGCATTTTTATCACTATCTGCATGCCTCATCCGTGATTATGCGATGTTGGAGAGCAAGCGTTTAGGAGTTTTGATAAGCTGAATGAGCAATAAAGCTATAGTGAACCGATTTATTAAAATACCTGGAAGTGAGGAATAATACAAAAATTGTCATTTTCACTCAGTAATACTTGATCAAATTCATATATACTGCAGTTAAGCAGAAATTAATTGTACTCAGTTGTTTTTAAGGCACTAAATAAGTCCAGTACATTATAGTCAAACACATTTTTATATTTTAATAATTAAGATTTCTGTGCCGCCCCAGACTGGTCGCCGCCCCATCATAACACCCTGCAGCTCCGCCACTGGTGGGGTGTTAATGTCTGATAAACACAGCACACAGACATGTTCATTTAAGCTTTGGCCAAGCATTGTGTATTTTTTACTTCCTGTAGAAGTGACAATGGATGAGATTTAAAGATCAGAATCTCCCCAGTAAGTAAGGGAAACTGATTGATCTTAGACTAGCAATACAAAAATACACACAAATACATTCACACTAAGTTCATTGTTTATGTCTTTTGTCTATTGATTTGAATCATTACTATATAGCAATAATTAATAAAAATAAATAACATATACGGCATGCATCTGTTCCACAAGGACAAGCAAAAAAAAAGGAAGAAGAAACAGGCTGACTCGTGAACAGCTGACACCACCAAAATATATTCACCCACAAACACCAAATGTGCTGTCAGAGTTTGTTCTGAAGACACTGGAGCTCAACGGAATAATATAACTGCCTTAATTTCATCAGCAGCAGACAGAATGACGGTTCCTGAAGGGATTCCTCTGCTTCTGTTTGGTGTGTATTGTCTCTATGGTATATTGAATGGCAATTTTTCTAAATGATTGTCCTAATTTATCAATATAAATGAAAGTATCACTGATGTTGTTTTTTCTGCAGTTCTTACGGTTACGGTCTTCTGCACCAGCTCAAAAGAAAAGTTAATAACTGTGCCTGAAAAACCAGAAGAAATTAATGAAGGATCATGTGTGACCATCCCCTGTGCTTACAAAAAAGAAAATGACGAAACATCTACACTGTTGTGGTTTAAAGATCCAAAATATGAGTCACAAATGTATATCGGGACTATTGTATACAGTAACACAGAGAAACGTCCCCAGTCACCAGATTACTCCAGCAGAGCTGAATACATCACCAATGCAACATCACTGAAGCAGCAAACACACCAGGATGACAACTGGATAAAATGTGATTTAAGAATCACCGATCTTCAAAAGACAGACAGTGGGAAATACATGTTTAGATTTATTTATTCCACGACTAAGTTCATGAGTGATGCTCTGACTCTCACGGTTACAGGTGAGCAATCATTTATTGAATGGGATTCATTTTAATTCGACTTAAAGGCCGTTTTCTTATAAAAACTAAAAATAATACAATAAATATAATTTAGTCACCTTCATGTCTTTCTTTCCTCCATGGAAAATAAAACAAACATTTATTAGAAAGTTTATGCTATTTTCTTTTTAAAACAATGAAATAAGGGCTCCAGAAATGTAAAACAGCAAGTAATAATAGTTCATATGTTTCAACACTATATTTGAAGTCTTCATCAAGAAGCTACTGGTTTTCATGTGTCTCATCAAAGCAGATTAATACACACAAACCTATTGTATGACTCCAGAATATCGTACATGAGTCCTTGATATGTTTAGCTGTACAGAGAGAGAGAGAAAGAGAGAGAGAGAGAGAGAGAGAGAGAGAGAGAGAGAAGAGGGTGAGCACATTATTATTTTTTATTAACTATAGCTTTGATAATTATGGAAGCAAATTTCTGTTTTGAGCTGTAAAAAGTAATACCTGAATCAGATTAAGAAAAACATGAAAACATAACTGAGTTTGACAAATTTGTTGATTTTACTTAATCAGACTGAGCTTTCAGGTGGATGGAATCGTTAAACTAAACAACTTTAGTAAACAGTACTCAAGAGCATCTAGTGTAGGGGTGTCCAAAGTCAGTCCTGGAGAGTTTCGCTCCAACCCTAATCAAACACACCTGAACATGCTAATCTAGCTCTGTGTTACTAGAAAGCCACAAACAGGTGAGGTTATCTCAAGGTTGGAGCAAAACTCTGCAGGACTGTGGCCCTCCAGGATTGATGTTGCCTCCCCTAATCTAGGGTGTTGGACTAAAGGTCCCACTGTTGCCATTGTTTGGTGCATAGAATTGTCACAAACAACAACAAAAATAAATAGAGTTTTAGAGTGAATACAGTTTGACAAATACAGTTGTCAAACAAGGGTACAGTAAGTTTTGGGGGTCTTAAATTAATCTCCATATATTTACTGGATTTTGCTAATATGGCAAAAACATTGCGTTCTGCTAAACCGGCAAAAAAAAAAAAAAAAAAAAATCAAACAAATAATAATATATAAATAATATAAGTATGAAATATAACTATATATGTACAAAATATTACAAAAAATATAATCAGAAGATGACTATGAACTGAACTTCAGAGTCAGATCGTGCTTGAATTGTCAGAATTGAGAGATATAATTCTGGGAAGAAAAGTCTAGATTGTGATATATCAACTTGCAATAGTGGAGAGAAAGTCAAACTTTGCCACAGAATAATAAGAAATAATCTTGTTTGTGATTTTCTTTTAACTCACAATTCTGACTTTTTCCTTACTGTTACATTTAAAAGTTTATTTCTCACAAATTGTGCTTTTCTTCTCAGAACTGAGTTTACATCTCATACATCCAGCATTTTTTCTCAGAACTTGTAACTGAAATAGATTTCTTTGTTCTGGATCACTGACTCAATATTCTTCTCTTGATTCCAGACAATCCTTGTAAGGTGCACATTGAACCATCAGAGCTGATAAATCCACTCCAAGAGTCAGAAGAGTTGACTGTTCGCTGTTCCACATCTGGTTTCTGTGATTCTTATCCTGAATGGCTCATCCATACATCAGGACAAAAGCAAGAATGGGTTTCCTCCTTGACAACTGATATGATCAGACTGACTGAAGAGGAAGGAGGAGACCGAAAGGTCACCAAATTAAAGCTCAATGTGACATGGAAAGATGACAACCGCACTCTGTCTTGTCGTCCAGCGAAGAGTGAGGACAGCTGCCAGATCAGAAATATCACACTGTCTGTGGAATGTGAGTACATCATGTGTTTATGAACAGACACTGCATATTTACTGTACACAGTCACTGACTGAGCATTATTCACAGCAGCTGTCTTCATCTCTTTTCTTCTCTAGATGCTCCTAAAGACACAAAGGCAACCGTGAGCTCTGAAGATGTAAAGGAGGGAGGTTCAGTCACTCTCTCCTGCAGCAGCGCAGGACGCCCTGATGTCAGCTTCACATGGTTCAGAAACGAGAAAACAGAACAAGTTCAACAAACGTCTAACTTGACACTAACTAGTGTGAAACCAGAAGACAGTGGAGAATATTACTGTGAAGCTAAAAACACGCTTGGAGAAAAGAAATCAAATATCATTCAAATTGATGTGAAGTGTGAGTATAATGTTTTATGTGAACAGATACCTTTGAAGAAAGGCATAAGATTATGAACTTCAGTGATTCATTTGTTAAAATAATTACATTTTACTTTAAAATGTATTAAACATGCATTTGTTCTTCATTTTTTAGATGGTCCACAAGGCGTCACAGTTCATCCTCTGGACAGTGTTACAGATCTCAAAGAGGGAGGCAAACTAAAACTGAAGTGTTCAGTCCAGAAAAGTAACCCAACAGTCAATCAGTTTACATGGTACAAAAATTCCCAAGCCCTGTATAAAACCGGCGAAACACTCATCATCAATGAAGTTACTGCAGAGGACAGAGGATCTTACCAGTGTCAGGCTGATAATGGGATAAAAACTGTGAAATCAAATGACCTCTGGGTTTCTGTAATGTGTAAGTATTACATTATTTATAGCACTTTATATTACTTATTGTTCCTTCAACAAACAAATGTGTTAATGGTTTGTTTGCTATATATAATATCAAACTAAAGTTATGATAATAAAAGTTAACATTAATCATTGTCATTTGCAAAACTTCTGCAGAATAAACTAATTAAAATGCTAAAATGCTTTAAATGGAAAAGCATGTTAGAGGATTAATCTCTTCACATAAATAAGTTACAATAATATATTCTTAACAAAACGTGTTAATATTATATTTTACTGAGTGTGATGCTCTTCTGAATATTTGTTTTGCTGTTCTCACAGATTCACCAAGAAACATCAAAATCGAGGGCTCTGCCTCTGTAAAAGTGGGCACTCCACTGACTTTGACGTGCTCAGCTGATGCTAACCCTCCGTCACACATGTACACATGGAAGCACAAACCTGGACTGTCTTCTTTCCCGTTATCAATAGAAACTAGACAGTTAAATATTGAGAATGTGACCATTCAACATGCAGGGCAGTACACATGTGATGTTACCAACACTATTGGCACAAGATCACGCACCATTACAGTTGGTGTGCTTTGTAAGTCTGTTTCGTTCTAAAATCTATATCTTAACTAATCAAAGTTGATGATTTCATGAATAGCCAAATTATTTTGTCACGTTCTTTTGAACTCTTCAGATCCTCCATCTAATCTCAGTTTGATCATGAAGGAGGAAGTGAGAGAGTTTGAAGTGATCTCCATTATCTGCTCGGTTCAAAGCTTTCCTGACTCACAGCTCACAGTGACAGGACCTCGGGGTGATCTGAAATCTGTTCAGAAGAATCGAGTGAACAGCACTGCATCGGCAAACATGTTGACTCTATACTTCAATGTCTCTGAGTCAGATGCAGGGATGTACACATGCAAAGCAGAAAATTCAGAAGGAAATTCAGAAACTAAACGAGAGCTAATTGTGTTGCGTAAGTAATAATCAAAATTGAAATATGTAAAATTATTTAAAAGACATTTGAAGGACTTTTGAGGGGTATGAGATGTTTTAATTTCCTTGAAAGCGACCAAACTGATTAATAGGATTACTTCAACTAAATAATTTGGATCTTTTTATATATCGTGTGTATAGATGCACCTAAAAATGTGAGTGTAAGCTCTAAAGGAGAACAGAAATCTGGGAGTGAGCTGACCCTTACATGTGAGGCTCACTCCAAACCTGCTCCATCCTCATATGAGTGGAAGAAACACTTTGATGGGGGAATAAACACTGTCGGACATGAACAGGAACTACAATTTACCTCTCTGAAAGTCACTGATTCTGGTCAGTACGTCTGTATTGCTCATAATTCCATTGGAAAAACAGAATCCACATCTGTAGAGATCAAGGTCAAGTGTGAGTACTCTTTTCTTCTAGTTAAGACAAACTTCAGCTTTTTGAGGCAAAAATGTTCTTCATCATTGAACTTGGACTTTACTGACAGATATGAGATTGTCCAAAGTTTTTTAGTTATCTTAAATAGTATAAGTTTATCATGATAGCTAAATGAATGGTTTAATAGTACACTGCTCAAATTTGTTGTTGGCTATGACATTCAGTTATTACAATAAATTGCATAATCATTGTTTTTCCCATATGGTAATTATAAATATTCATGTCCGTTTGCCTGTTTTCTATAGATGCTCCAAACACGAATATTGTCCATAACATGACAATCTTTACTCAGTGGAATTGGGAGATTCCAGTCCGTCTGACCTGCAGTGCAGATGCGTATCCTCCCGTCACTGAGTACAAATGGTACAGAGAGGAGGACAACACCACGGTAGTATCAGAACAGCAGAACTTCACTGTTTGGCAAAAGAGCCCAGGAATGTATTACTGTACAGCAGCCAATGCTATCGGAAAATCACAATCCAAAAGCATCAAGTTATTTATCAGCAGTGAGTATTAAATAACATTTATCAAATAACTGAAATTATGAAATAATGTAATTTAATTTGCACATTTTATGCTTCATACATTTTGCATCACTTCACTTGTATAACTCCTTTGAATAATATCATAGACTGCTAGATTGTTAATGATCATTTATTAAATTTTTAATCCCAATAAATCACAGCCAAGGTCAGTTTACAATTTGATGCACAATACTGTTTTTGAATCATCTGTTTTCTAACCCTCTCAATTCAGGCAACTTTCTCATGCTCTATCACATCATCTTTCTCCTGCTGATTTTCACTGGTGCGACCATCTACCTGATACACAGGTATAGGTTCTCTTTTATTCTTTTCTTTCAAAGCATTACTTTTAAATACTCATACAAAATTTGCAAAGTTTTTTTTGAGTTTAATGAATCTAATGGGTCATATGCAACTAAGAACAACATCTAAGAAAAAGACATACATGATACAGCTCGTCATTTATTAAATGTATTGTTCCTGTGAAGTAGCAGCTCTATTTGGTAATTTTAGTGTGTGGCCATTATTATTTTCCTCTAAATTACATTTTTTATAAATTTTCCATATTATTATTTTAATTTTGCAGGTTAATCATCAAGCCAAGATTTGATCAACAAAGTGAAACAGATCCTTTCTACCTTTTCCCGTTCCCATCCGAAACTACTACAACTGTATATTACTATGGAACTGTCAGCAAAAATAGGTATTTTACTTTATTTAATATGTAGCTATTTATACATGTAAGTGGTAATTTTTTTGGTACTGATTAACCAAAGAATCTACAGTGAAATGCACCGAACAAATATATAATGCTCTACTTAGATATCCACGTAGTTAAAAATAAATAATCACTTTCCTAGAATTAGGATTCTTTGGAAAGTAATGTTATTTTTCGTCCATTGATCGTGTATTGCTCTTCTCTCCTTCTCATCTCACTAACGCTCCAGTGGGCGGGGCCTAAGACATGGTGATTTAGAAGTAGGCGTTGATTTTATTCTGCAGAGGCAGGGTTTTGTTACACTATTATGTCATAATAAAATGACAAAATCTGAAAGTCATTTTCTGAGTTTGGGTTCAATAAAAGCTGTGTTTGGACTAGCAAAGGCTTTATACATACAATGTCATATATCAAAACATGTGAAAAAATATATATAAATTCATGACCCCTTTAAGGATCCATTACTGCTAAGGCCCAGGACTGCGTTTCCCAAAAGCATTGTAAGCCTAAACACATCATAGACCCATTGCCACCAATGGAGCTACGATTAATTTAGGCTTACGATGTTTTTAGGAAACGCAGCCCAGATCATTCTGGATCACTTACATTTAGTAATAAATGGACTAATCTGGTCCATAGCTGGGGTTTGTAAATTGCACAAATATACAAATTAAACAATGTTTACGTTTTTTGTCAAGTTTGTAAGTGTCCAGGTACAGAAACTGAATAATCAAATGTAAATAGCATTGCATAATCTTCACTGTATAAATTAATTGAGCAGGTCGTCTTTTTATGCTGGCCTCGGTCAGTCAGTTAAAATTTTAGGGGGGCCCTTTAATTGTCATCACCTTTCACCCCACTAGTTATGGCCCTGGGTCTAATGATCTTATTCCTGGTCCTCATTGACTTGAATGAACAATATACATCACTAAATATTTTATTTGTATTTTTAATTTCAATTCTAAAACATAATTTGTTAGAATAAATTGTTAGAAAATGCATTCAGGATTGATTCACATACCGTTTATTTTATTCCTAAAATGGGAATGCTAATTAAAATGGTCCATCTTGATATTGATAATAAATTATATCTACTTATTGTATTCATTTTAATCTATGAGCTTCCACATGCTGCTTTCATGATGCTCTTATGTGTGTTTTTATAAAGTTTGTCAGATACAGTACATTAACTTAGTTACGTTTTCTGTTTTAAGTCAATCATTAAGTTGTGATGTACTTTGAAAGGTATTTCTCGCAGCTTCTCTTTTCAATGTTGTTAATTTTACATTTATTTTTATATTTCATGGCACTTCAGCAGCGAAAAAAAAAATTACTGATGCAGAAGTCCAAACCATAGCATCTGAAAATAAAGTGTCAAAGGTACGTGTTCAGGTTACACCAACCATACAGCACAAGCTGAACAGAGTGAAAAACTCAGTTTAACATAATCAGAATGGGCCTTTTTGCTTTGTTTTACCAAAGTTACATGGTCTCCATATAGGAACAAAATTTACAGTGTAACAAATATTAGGATCGTGTTTTCTAAAATCTAAAAACATGATTCTGAAATTACTTCAGACTGAAATAATAACCTCTCACAATACTATAATATCTTCCTTTCCCAGAATTCCCAAAGAGAGGAACCTGATTATGAGGATATTTGTGCTGCTTGTGCTCCACCGCCTTCATAGACTGATTCCAAAGCCAGTGAAAAGGAAGTGAATTATGCCACTGTCTTTGCCCGCTTTTGTTTTTTTTTTTTGTAATTTTTTTTTCTGAAATGCATTACTGTATATTTACATAGAGGCACCATTATTAGAGTATGTCTGGCACATAGACTCACAAGGACTCTAGGATGCCCCAAATTACCACTTAAATAATGTGGTGTATTACAATTCAGATCTGTAAACTGAATGAAAATTATAAGTGTAAGTGAACTTACTCTCCTGTCACTTCAACATACTTTCATGATGTTAACAACATGAAGAACATGATGGAAAAAATGCTTTTCCAGTATCCCAAAGCAAAATTTTTAAAATGCAGTGATGCAATGGTAAAAAGGTTGAATATTGCCTTACAAATTGGTCATTTCAAAATCAGATTAAACAGAATATTGGTTTGCCGTCTCAGCCATGTAAAGCATAGCTACAGATTATGACCAGTATGTTACTTGATCAAAGAAGAGAGGTAAGCTGAGTCATTTAAAGAGGATGGATTTAACCACCTGAAGTGATGTCGTGTTGAATATTTTTTATTATAGGCTATACATTAAAAGCCAATTTCTGGTCCCAGTCCATCATAATTAGTGTTTGTATGCATGTGTTGTAATTGATTAAATCATTTTTTAAAAATTAGAATGTTTTGTCTATTTGAAATGGAGTAACAAAACACTCATTAATATAGGCCAGATTTAACAAATAGAATATGCCAAAATTGAATTAAGAATAGGCAATGGGTTGTTCCATATGGTTTACAATAAAAATCTGCTATTGTAACAGTGCAGTCGAGATGTGCAGATCCATGTGCAAGCTTTAATAGAGAAACATGGTTATAACACAAGGCAGGGTTCAACAACAGCAAACAAGTATGGCACGGACAAGACACAAGAGTATTCCCAGAAAAAGCATGGGTCCTCGATCTGCAAACAACATTCGTTGGGCTTGACAAGAGGGGTAGTCTGATATCATGAACAACAATCCAGACGGGGAACAAACAGGTGAAACAAGGGTTAATCCAAGAAACTGAGAAACTAGGCTCTGTAAAACAGCTATCACTTGATAAGTAATAAATGCAGAACAATACTAGAGATTAAACAGGAAATAAACACGGAATGGCTTGGTAAAGTAGCTAACACTTGCTGAGTGATAAATGCTAGACAATGCTCGGCAATCTGAACAGGAACTGACTGGGAGTTAAATAGACTGCATCTGAAAACTGAAAAATACTGCCTTTGTAAGACGCATTTAAAGGTAAGAAGAAGGCATCGAGGCACGTCCGAATTCAATGTTAGCTTTACTTTCTGTCTCCTCTGATGCCTTCATCTGGCCGATTTTTGAAGGCAGCATGTATCCTTTGCTGCCTTTGATATCCCACAATCCTGTGCATTATATCCTGTGACAGTTAAGACAAAAATAAAGATGGCGTCTGAAAGTTGCAGTCCTGGTCAGTTTTTATTTTCTAAATGTATGTTTTTTATCAACGTTTTTTTCCCTCCACTTTTATGTAATTTCTAGGGATAAATTAATATTGGAGTAATTAAATATCCACTTAGTTATCACCAAAGCTCTCTATATTTTACTGTAGATCATTAAACCATTACAACTGCCTCAAATGCCTGTCCAAAATCAGTTTACCCCAGGAACACCATCCCTACAGTCAAGCACAGAGGTGGAAAACACAGATAGAAAATCTGTGGAGGGAGCTGAAACTTTAGTTGTCAAACAACATCAAAGAAACCTTAAAGGGGTCATATGATGCTTTTTAATGATCACTATTTTGTGTATTTCGTGTAACAGAATATGTTGACATGCTTTAATGTTAAAAAAAAACACATAATTGTATGTCCTCTATGCCCCGCCTCTCTTAAAGAGTCATTTTCTACAAAGTCATCTTAGTCATCTTCTGAGAAGGGAAGCGCCTGCTCTGATTGGCCAACTGACCCAGTCTATTGTGATTGGCCAAACACCATAAGCCCTTGTTGGAAATGCAACATAAATGCTAGCTTCATATTTTAAAATAAATGTAAAGACAGTCAATAATGTCCTTAGTTTTACCATCAATTCAAGGCCGAAAGGTGAACAGAGTCTCGTCACAGACACAGTGATGAAGCTCATATGTGTTTGCAGTAAACAAGCCACTGATGGTTAAGACAGCTGACTCCATTGTGTGACCATCTCTCTCGCTCTCTTTCTCACACACACACACACACACACACGCACACGCACACACACGCACACGCACACACACGCACACGCACACACACACACACACACACACACACAACGCACAAAACTCCTCATTTGAACATTCAATAGCATATACTTAAATACTTAATAACTAATAACAAAACATACTTACAGTAGCTGATTCAGAAGCACCAGATTTTTGTAGCAAAGTCAGGATGACCTCTTCTCGTAGGGTCATGAAATGGGTCATAAAAAGCATTGCTGTTCTGTTGTAAGTGATCTTAAAGATTCCTAAATGCATCTACTTTCGGAAGGCCAAATACACTGCTTTTTGCTTCTTTTTTCTAGAAGCACACAGCATCTCCCTGACATGCTGCTTCAACACTAACTGTGGTTACTGAAACAACTTTATCTGCGTGATCAAAATGTTTGGCATTACGCAAATATTTCCACATACTGACATAGACACGTGGGGGTGTGTTTAAATGAGCCGTTTAAGGGCGTGGCATAGTCTTAACTTTGATAAAGAATATCTGGATTTGAGACTTTGCAACTTTACAGATATTATTCAAGCACCAAGAGCTTGTAACACTCCAAAGAGAAAGGAAAAATTTATATTGCATCGCATGACCCCTTTAAGGATTTAGAGAGGATCTGTAAAGAGGAGTGTCTCTCCTGAGATGTGTGCAAACCTGGTGACCAACTATAAAAAACGACTTACCTCTGTGTTTGCCAACAAGGATTTCTGCACCAAGTACTAAGTCATGTTTTGCTTAAGGATCAAATGCTTATTTCACTCACTGAAAGGAAAATCAGTTTCTAACCTTTATATAAGTTTTTTTTTTTTTTTTTTTGGTATTGTGTCTCTATACATTAAAATAAACAGATACCATCAAAATAGCAGATCCTTAATTTCTTTGTAAGTGTACACATTTAAGTCAGCTATGGATCAAATAAATATTTCCCCACTGTGTATTTATCTCAAACGAAAGCTCTTGATGAGCTCTTTCTACTGCAAAAAGGACAAGTGAATTCATAAGGATTTTGGAGCTATTCGTTATAAACCAAAAGACTTAACACTGAAAATACTGAGTCAGTTGGTGCCAAAAGGGTGTAACTGAACTTATGACACTTTAGCAAAGAGAAATGTGTGGAGGGTAAAGTCTGTGGATAGCACATGAGTCAAAAGGGCTGACACAAGTAAGCCTGGTAGGCCAACCACGAGAAGACAGCAGTTTGTAATTTAAGATTTATTATTAAGCTTATTTTGTGACAAAGAGCAGGATGATGATGGAGAAAATTAAAATATCCAGCATTCAGTGTCAGTGAAGTGTAGCTAGCAGGTTGTAACCAGTAACTTACATTTTAATGGTATATCATATGATACTTATTTACTGCTTGGCCACAAGAGAGAGAGAGAAGGCAGAGAAAGGATTATTATTATTATTATCGTTCACCATAATTAGTTATGCAGTTCATTCTTCAGTATCACTCAGTTAATGGTATTTGCTCTCATGTTTTTTTTTTTCCTTACAAACCCTAATAAATTAGTCAAATACTGAGATTTTAGCTATTTATATTTTACAATTCCATTGTTTTTATTTATTGTTTATTTACTGACTATCAATTATAAAAATTATAATTAAACTTTATTTGGACTACTACTTGTGCGCCATGCACATTTATCAATATTAGGCCTAAAATGTGTTTTAAATGTCACGATTGATAATATTTAAATGCAGGATATTTAAAGTGTACCCAATGTATACTTGCAATAGCTCCACTTTTAACACAATCAAATAGTTCAGTATATCTTTAGTTGGACTTCAGCATTACTTTCCTACAATTAGGAAAATGATCTCTTCCAATTTAGCAGACTTTAATATGTAAATCATATGTAAATGTATTTGTAGTATACTAAGCATGAAATATATTGTGAATTTATGTATTTACACATATGATACATTTCTGTATATTTATCTTTCACTAGGTAAGGAATCTATTGAACCCAACCAAAAAAAAAAAAAAAGAAAAAAAAAAATTATTTCTTCCCATCTCTCTCTATACAGTATGAGTGTATACATACACATGCACACATGTGAGCATGTTTATGTGGTCTATGAGGACATAAATGTAAAATTTATAACAGAATATATAATGACATGGTTATGACATAGGTATTACAATGAGGAGGTGATTTATGAAGACTTTCTTCATACATTCTGAAGAACAACAGGCAGCAATTTTCACTTGATTGCGCTACACATTTCAGATGTTTATTACGGAGGCAGCTGATATTGACGGAGGAATTTGCAGCTTTACTCACAAACTACAATTCCACTACATGCTAATCCTAAATACGTCGCCTAGTGTGAGTACATCTGATGTTGCAGCACGTTTGGCACCTCCATTAGAGGGGGTTTTATTTTTTGAATCATTTAAAACAGAACTAACCACTATAACAGGAAGTGAGCTTCACGCTTAGAAGACAGAATTAACATATCTCTTTATCTCTACCAGGAATGTGTGCTTTTGCCTATTTCTTTTATGTCTGAAAGTTGAACTATGCAAATATAACAAGTTAGAAATGCACATGGGTGAAGTTCTCCTTTTGTTTCTCGGTTTGAATGTTTTTAAGACGCCCATCGAGAACAACGGATTCGATTTAGTAAAATATCGAAGGTAAAATATTTCTCTTTCTTTCTTTCTTGTTATTTGTGGTAAACACATTTGGTGGTTGTCAGATTACTATCATCATCATCTGTTAAAACTGTAAAGCTCATGAATGAAAAGCACTGTGATTCAGTTAGAGAAAAAAAAATGTTTGGCATGTGATCGGGTCATTATAGCATTTGAGAAACATTTAGGGAGTCATCAGCAAACTCCAATAAATGATTAACTGTTTAAGGAATAAAATAGTCAGTTATTACAGCAGAAAATTATTTAGCTTGATGGAGCAGTAGGCATGATTCATTTGCTGCTGTAATTGCAGGTTGAATAAAATAAGGTAACAAGTTCAATAAAAAAAACAAAAAAACAATTAGGTGTAATTAACAATTTGGTGTAATTAACAAACTGCATGTTGTCATGCAAAAATGACATTTTTGGCATGCAAGGATGAACAAAAGGAAGGAGAAACAGACTGACTCATTAACAGCTGTGACCACCAAAAAAAAAAAAAACATATTCACCCACACACAACGACAAACACCAAATGTGCTGTCAGAGTATAACTGTATTTATTTCATCAGCAGCAGACAGAATGACGGTTCCTGAAGGGATTCCTCTGCTTCTGTTTGGTGTGTATTGTCTCTATTGTATACTGAATGCTGATTTTTTTTTTATTGATTGTCCTAATTTATCAATATAAATGAAAGTATCACTGATGTTGTTTTTCCTGCAGTTCTTACGGTCTTCTGCACCGGCTCAAAAGAAAAGTTAATAATTGTGCCTGAAAACACAGAAGAAATTAAAGAAGGATCATGTGTGACCATCCCCTGTGCTTACAAAAAAGAAAATGACGAAACATATACACTGTTGTGGTTTAAAGATCCAGAATATGATGACAAGTCAAAAATGTATATTGGGACTATTGTATACAGTAACACAGAAAAACGTCCCCAGTCTAAAGATTACTCCAGCAGAGCTGAATACATCACCAATGCAACATCAACGAAGCAGCAAACACAGCAGAATAACAACAGGATAAAATGTGATTTAAGAATCACCGATCTTCAAAAGACAGACAGTGGGAGATACGGGTTTAGAACTATTGGTTCATCTAAGTTCATGAGTGATGCTCTGACTCTCACAGTTACAGGTGAGCAATGATTATTTTTATTATTTGTTTTTGAATGGGATTCATTTGATGTTGTCTTAAAGGCTGTTTTCACATACATTTTTTTGCCATCATTTATTTACCGTTGTGTCTATCCATATTTTTTACATCCATAAAACACGTTTTAAAGAAAATTAATGCTACTCTTTTTTTTTTTTGAAACAATGAACCTTTGATTTAGGTGCTCAAAAAACGACAAATAGCAAAAAATAGCAAGTAATAATAAAGTTTTCATGACGATGCACTGGTATTCGTGTCTCATAATCAATCACAATGCTCCAACATGAGTAAACGTCTTTTAATCACATAAATAAAACTACAACAGACTAGATCATCAGTGATTACTGCACTGAAAAAATAAAAACCTTGTATCAACTTAAAAAAATTGAAGTAATCAATCACACGAAACATTTGACATTGACTCAATGTAAATAATTTAATTTAGTTTAACTTGAAAATTTTAAATCCATGGAAACCACTTTTTAAAGGTTGATCAACCTAATTATTTTAGGTTGGAACAAACTAATTTTTTTAAATTAGAACAAACCAACTAAACTAATATGTATAGGTTAAATTAAATTAATTATTTTAGTTTGGAACAAACTAATATTTATAGGTCCGATTAAATTAATTATTTTAGATTGTCTCAAATTAAAAAAATAAGAGTTGGCATTATTGAGATCTATAATAAATCAATAAAAAAAATGATTTCAATACATTTTAATCAATGACTACTCAGAACACTTTTCCTTTAGAACACATTTATTGTTCAATAAACTCACAACATTGAACATTTGCTTCAAATGTATGAAGATTGACAGCAGAAATACTTGAAACACTGCAATCAGTCTCTTCAGTTGTTCATAAGACTTGGCCTTATTCAACCTTTGTACCTGGTAGCCATCGAACTTGGGCAGCCACATTTGTAAATGCTGCAGTGAAAATGCAGCCTTGTTAGTACAACCTTTTTATTAAAAGGATCTAAAGTCTTGGCTGTAAAAACACAATAAAATGTAACAATTATGCAATTATACAATTAATCCCTGTACAGCTGGGTGGTCAGTCTAGTGACTTTTGGGGTCATCTTTATTCCATCAAGCTCCATCAGGACCTTTTGCACAAATTCAAAGGTGAACTGTAGCCTTTTTGGATATTTTAGGTTTAGTGTATATATGAGCCCAAAAACCATGGCAAAAGCGGTTGCAACCGATGGCAACTCATTCAGGACCTCTTTTCCTTCGACAACAATTTTAATGTCTTTAGGTGGATGGAGAGGATCCTCTTTCCCAGTTATAAAGATCGCCATGGTTGTCTGCTCCAGTTCTTCAACCTCATTATCCTGCACAAAAAAAAGAAAGAAAATATGTTATAATTTCAGAAAATCTCCCGATTTCATGTTAGATCATAATGTGCCAAGCTCTTATACAATCTAAACTTTCAAAACAAAACATTTGATTAGCAAATCAAAATAATCAAATTTTCATTACAAGGGATGTGACTAAATTAAAAGTGATGATCTAGTTTTACTTAGTAGATCTGGTAGACAACTTCCCAGATGAGAGAAAATTTTACACTTTAGGATGCCTAATTATCACAAATGTCCTTGTGAAATATTGGAAATAGAACTTACCACAAGCAATGATCACTGGCAGGAGATTCAAAATAATTTGCACAGCAGGAACAGCTGATTGGTGGCTGCTTCCCTGAAGCTGAAAGAGAAAACATGATTTAAGTTTCAGCCATCAAAGTGTGTTAACTACTAACATCATACACAAATTAATAATACCCAACATTTAACATTAATAGATATATACTTTATTTTATGATTTTAGGAAAGCTGGCTAACATTTTGGTAAATTTCTACCACATGTAAATGCTGTTAATAGTGTAGCAAACTAACATTACCAGATACAAATAGCTGCGCCTTGTAATATTATGGCTGATAAATACTGAACACAAGATAATTAGGAGTGTAAATAAAAGATCACATAGGACCTTTAGCTATTGATAGCATAAGTAACCATTACCATTAGTCAAGTTTCAGAGTTTCAGGGATGCAAACACATGTAAAATGTAGTCAAAAAGTATTTTGGGCAGTTCGATTCAATAAACCGGTTGAAAAAAACAGTATAGGTCTCTGCAGGAATGTAATGGGAGTTACCAAATCAGGGTGTTTTTACACCATGATACCTGATTGGCTAATGTCATAGTGATGTTAGGTTTAGGGGTGGGGTTGGGTAAGGGTGATCATTTTAATTGCATGATTTAGAAACACCCAGCAGTTTGAAAACACTCACAAGGTGATAAACGCCACTTTTGCTCTGCAGAGACCGAAGTCAAAAAAAAAAAAAAAAAAACAGTCAATCTGTTCTTTTACGCTCAATGTATTGACCTCATTAGAGAAGTCTATCAAATATAAAGTCCGTAATCATAACTTTAGTCAGTTAAAAACCTCATAATCATAGAAAGTTTACAATTAAGTTTTGCAACACACCGAATACAGTAACAGCATTAATGTGCATGAGGATTTAAGTCTTGAAGATATAAAGTAAATAAATTAGGTGTCATAAGGGCAGAAATCGTAATCCACTTACTATACATAATTTATTGCAATGTATTTGTTATGAAATAAACTTACGTTTCGCCAGGTCAGAATCAATAACAAAAGAACCAGTTCGGTTCAGACGCTCTGTGTGTCAGTCTGCTTCACGCTGAATCACACATGCGCAGTATCATCAGCTCATCGGTTATCAAATCGGACGTGTCCGACAGAAACGATTCTCGGTTCAGTGTACGTACTGCTGATCGGAAAACTGATCCAACCGGTTCTTGACTCGAGAAAGAGAACCGCTCCAGCAGTGGGCGTGTACGTTTATTATCTGGCTCGGCTCGGTGTTCATCTTCAGTTCTCTCTTCACAGCAGTTCAGTCAGTGTACTGTTTGAGTAAATGAATTACACTGGGATATTGGTTTGTTTGAACTCAGAGGGAGTGTCAGCCACATTAAAAAAAGTTAACAGCTTAAGTCATTTGTGGATTAATGCTTATTGGAGACGTGAATCGTTTCAAACGATTCAGTTCGATTTGGTGAACTGGTTCAACCGGTTCACTAAGAAGAACCGGTTAAATCGAACGATTCGTTCACGGCACAAAGCGAAGAAATGTCGAGCGCACAAATCCTCGTGTATATCTGTCCAACAGTTAATCGATCATTTGTTTCTTCACGGTTTTAAATTCCATTTATTGTTGGTTTGATGCCAATTCATAGTTCTTGTAATGTGTGATCTAACAGACACACCGTGGCGAGCAAAAATCTCCAACAAAATAATCATTTTATGCAAATCCACAGCCCTTTATCTACAGATCAAGCATCATAATGTGAATATATCATATTGGAGAGAGTTTTACCGTATATCCTGCTCGATCCTGCTGTAACGGACGGGGCGCGCGGTTTGAATATAAAATGGAGAATGATTGACAGCCGCAGGGAGAGGGAAGACGAGTTTGCGTAAACTGTAATTTAATGATCTAAATATAATTCTGTCCCTCAGATTAAGCTATGGAATGACTTCAGATGACTTTGTGAAATTATAATCAGAACCTCTCAGAACTGCACGATTCACACAAGTCATGCAGACTGGCGCGAAAAAAGCGGGAGGTGTCGAAAAGGGCGCTGTTTGCATCCATGAAGTTTGAAGCTTGAACCTGGGGATTTACTACTGCATTTCAAGTGTCAGAAATTCAGCGGAAAAAAATGTCTAGCATAATTATGCATTTAGAAATAATAGTGATATCCTGATAGTTACATACTATCGAGCGTGAATGCTGAAATTACGGCCAGAGTCAAGGCCAGTCAGGTAAAACGTTAATTGAAAAAAAAAAATAGAAATAAATAAACATTAAGGGTATACAAAGTTGATTATTTTACCTTCTTCAGAGTTGCTCGTAGTTCTTCTGTGTCTCTCAGCCAGCCTGGAGGGGTCTGTTGAAGTGTAAGTTACCGCGGCCGCCGCTTAACACACAGTTCAACTGTAACGGACGTTTTTTTTTATTATTCTTTAAATAAACAGGTCAGGTGGTCAGAGAGCGGAACTCCAACTCAGCAATGCGCATGTGCAAACCATGCTTAATTTAATAAAATTGCTTTGATCAAATGAATGAATTCAGTTTAATGTCCCGCTGCAAATCATATTGTATCCATGTAAAAAAAATTGATTCAACCATAAATATAAACTAAAACGTTTAGTTTAAATGAAAAAAAAAACAATAATTTTAAGCTATTTCAACGACAAAATACACATTAAACGAATAACAGCAATGTTAGACGTTTTTCAGTGTGTACACAAACCCGTCATATGACTTGTGCAACACAACCTTGATTTGTGTCACTTCTGGGTTCTACTGAATTATAGAAAAAAGCATGTTTTGAACTGAGATAATAGATTATTTCTTATTACAATGTATTATATTAAGATGATAATATAATATAATAATATATTTCTTTGTTCTGGATCACTTGTTCTGACTCAATATTCTTCTCTTGATTCCAGACAATCCTTGTAAGGTGCACATTGAACCATCAGAGCTGATAAATCCACTCCAAGAGTCAGAAGAATTGACTGTTCGCTGTTCCACATCTGGTTCCTGTGATTCTTATCCTGAATGGCTCATCCACACATCAGGACAAAAGCAAGAATGGGTTTCCTCCTCGTCAACTGATATGATCAGACTGACTGGAGAGGAAGAAGAAGACAGAAAGGTCACCAAATTAAAGCTCAATGTGACATGGAAAGATGACAACCGCACTCTGTCTTGTCGTCCAGCGAAGAGTGTGGACAGCTGCCAGATCAGAAATATCACACTGTCTGTGGAATGTGAGTACATCATGTGTTTATGAACAAACACTGTATATTTACTGTACACAGTCACTGACTGAGCATTATTCACAGCAGCTGTCTTCATCTCTTTTCTTCTCTAGATGCTCCTAAACACACAAAGGCAACCATGAGCTCTGAAGATGTAAAGGAGGGAGGTTCAGTCACTCTCTCCTGCAGCAGCGCAGGACGCCCTGATGTCAGCTTCACATGGTTCAGAAACGAGAAAACAGAAAAAGCTCAACAAATGTCTGACTGGACACTAACTAGTGTGAAACCAGAAGACAGTGGAGAATATTACTGTGAAGCTAAAAACACGCTTGGAGAAAAGAAATCAAATATCATTCAAATTGATGTGAAGTGTGAGTATAATGTTTTATGTGAACAGATACCTTTGAAGAAAGGCATAAGATTATGAACTTCAGTGAATCATTTGTTAAAATAATTAAATTTTACTTTAAAATGTATTAAACATGCATTTCCTGTGCCTGTGCACTACATTTTTTAGATGGTCCACAGGGCGTCACAGTTCATCCTCTGGTCAGTGTTACAGATCTCAAAGAGGGAGACCAGCTAAAACTCAAGTGTTCAGTCCAGAAAAGTAACCCAACAGTCAATCAGTTTACATGGTACAAAAATTCCCAAGACCTGCATAAAACCGGCGAGACACTCATCATCAGTGAAGTTACTGCAGAGGACAGAGGATCTTACTATTGCCAGGCTGATAATGGGATAAAAACTGTGAAATCAGATGTCCGCAGGGTTTCTGTAATGTGTAAGTATTACATTATTTATAGCACTTTATATTATTTATTTGTTCCTTCAAACAAATGTGTTAATGGTTTGTTTGCTATCAAATATATATAATTTGATATCAGACTAAAGTTATGATCAGCTAAAGTGTCAGCTAAATGTAATGTAATGATAATAAAAGTTAACATTACTCATTGTCATTTGGAAAGATTCTGCAGAATAAACTAATTAAAATGTTAAAATGCTTTAAATGTAAAAGCATGTTAGAGAATAAATCTCTTCACATAAATAGGTTACAATAATATATTCTTACCGAAACCTGCATTAATATTTGATTATATTGTATTGAGTGTGAGGCTCTTCTAAATGTTTGTTTTATGTTCTCACAGATTCACCAAGAAACATCAAAATCGAGGGCTCTGCCTCTGTAAAAGTGGGCACTCCACTGACTTTGACGTGCTCAGCTGATGCTAACCCTCCGTCACACATGTACACATGGAAGCACAAACCTGGACTGTCTTCTGTCCTGTTATCAATAAAAACTGGACAGTTAAACATTGAGAAAGTGACCATTCAACATGCAGGGCAGTACACATGTGATGTTACCAACACTATTGGCACAAGATCATGCACCATTACAGTTGGTGTGCTTTGTAAGTCTGTTTCGCTCTAAAATCTATATCTTAACTAATCAAAGTTGATGATTTCATGAATAGCCAAATTATTTTGTCACGTTCTTTTGAACTCTTCAGATCCTCCATCTAATCTCAGTTTGATCATGAAGGAGGAAGTGAGAGAGTTTGAAGTGATCTCCATTATCTGCTCGGTTCAAAGCTTTCCTGACTCACAGCTCACAGTGACAGGACCTCAGGGTGATCTGAAATCTGTTCAGAAGAATCGAGTGAACAGCACTGCATCTGCAAACATGTTGACTCTATACTTCAATGTCTCTGAGTCAGATGCAGGGATGTACACATGCAAAGCAGGAAATTCAGAAGGAGATTCAGAAATTAAACAAGAGCTAATTGTGTTGCGTAAGTAATAATCAAAATTGAAATATGTACAATTATTTAACCTTTTAACTGTCACCCCCATTTTTGAACATAGACGTGGAAGTACACTATTCACACTTAAATTGTTATAAATCATAAACGCTTTTGAATACAGACCAAAGGTTGGTCTCTTTTTAAAGAAGACAATCTGCAGATTATTGCAGAAGTGAAATCACTTTAAAAAATGAAAGCATAAAAAAGTTATAGAAGTTTAAATTTACTGTAAATACGTTTATTATTTTATTTTTATTATATTTTATTTAAAATAAATATTTAATAAAATATGTTTTAATCCAAAATTGCTATAAAATTAAAGCCATATGTCTAAATAAGTTGTGTTCCAAATTTGAAGTTGATATGAAAAAAATGTAGGTTCATATGCAATTTTGTTTAGGCGTTATACCACAAAAAGCCACCGGGGGCCATTGAAACTCCATTGAATTTTTTGGATGCATTTGTTTGTAACAAATGTATCAATTTCTCTCTCAATATTATGTCTATGACAAAATAACCACCAAATATGGAATATTGAGACTCAGACCTTTCCAACGATATGTATTTTGTCAAGATTATGAAAAGTTTTGATTCTAAAAGACCGTAATATATTTGGAATATGACCCCTCCCACTAAGGGGGAGGACCACGCTAAAAGATTTTAAAGTACGATTTCCATGGTAACGCAGTGTTCGATTTCAAAATGGTTTTCATAAGATGAATTTGGAGTATATAAGCTTTCAAATGATATATAATTTATGATAATTACTAAAACATGTGATAGGAAAAAAGGAAGCGGAATAGATTTTTTGTAACAAAGGTCAGAACTCCAGTTATGATGTATATGTTTTGAGGTGCACTCTTTTTATAAATGAATCTTTTACTGTTCCTTCATAATTTTTTAACAACAAAACGTGGTCAAATATCTATTTAGGAGTCTTAGACCTTTCCAACGATATATAGTTTGTCATGATTAGATTAGGATATAATTGTAATATATTGAAGTAAATTTAGGCGTCCCGTATACGGGACGGTGACATTTATCAGGTTAAAAGACATTTGAAGGACTTTTAAGGGGCACGAGATGCTTTAATTTACTTGAATGCGACCAAACTGATTAATAGGATTACTTCAACTAAATAATTTGGATGTTTTTATATATGTGTGTATAGATGCACCTAAAAATGTGAGTGTAAGTTCTAAAGGAGAACAGAAATCTGGGAGTGAGCTGACCCTTACATGTGAGGCTCACTCCAAACCTGCTCCATCCTCATATGAGTGGAAAAAACGCTTTAATGGGGGAATAGACACTGTCGGAGATAAACAGGAACTACAATTTACCTCTCTGAAAATCACTGATTCTGGTCAGTATGTCTGTATTGCTAATAATTCCATTGGAAAAACAGAATCCACATCTGTAGAGATCAAGGTCAAGTGTGAGTACTCTTTTCTTCTAGTTATGACATGCTTTTTGAGGCAAAAAATTTTCTTCATTTTTGGAATTTGAGTTTTGTGGCAGATATAAGATTGTCCAAAGTTTTTGCTTAATTTGCGTAGTCAAATGAATGAGTTTGTCAAGATAGCTAGGTAATATTGCATATTCCAAAAATATGTTGTTGTCCACAGCTGTCAGTTATAACAAAGCACATAATCAATGCTTTCCATCTACATAACATTATGAGTATTCATGTCCGTTTGCCTGCTTTTCTATAGATGCTCCAAACATATATATTCTCCATAACATGACAACTTTAACTCAGTGGAATTGGGAGATTCCAGTCCGTCTGACCTGCAGTGCAGATGCGTATCCTGCCGTCACTGAGTACAAATGGTACAGAGAGGAGGACAACACCACGGTACTATCACACCAGCAGAACTTCACTGTTTGGCAAAAGAGCCCAGGAATGTATTACTGTACAGCAGCCAATGCTATCGGAAAATCACAATCCAAAAGCATCAAGTTATTTATCAGCAGTGAGTATGAAATAACACCTCATAAAAATGTATTAACCAAATTACTCAAATTGGAATAAAATGTTAGCTGCATTTAGCTCTTCTAGAACTTCTTCCGCCAGACTTTAACCACTTCAACTGTCTCTTTGGTGTAACCATGATGACCAAGCGATTTATTTACCTAATATTTTAATTTACCTAATCTTTCAGGGTGTAGGATATTTTTCTGCATATCATTCTATTAAACCTTAATGAAAACCTGGCAAGCTCACATACTTGTTTCTCTAAAAAACAATGCAAAAGCCAGTTGTTCTGCTTTGAAATGTGATATTCCACTCACTGCCAATTTAATCAATAATATTTCAACAGCCCGGGTTGGCAGTTGGTGGAAAGCACAGCATATCGTGGCCATGGAAGCCAGCAAACAAACTGCGTCAGAGATCCTGGATTCTATCTGACCTAAAATGCCTTGTCATTAGGGCTGGGCGATATAGAGCAAAAAAAACAAAATCTCAATATATTTAGCTATATCTCGATATACTATATATATCTCGATATCTTTACAGGACAAATAACCCCCCAAAAACTACTGTAAAAACAAATATGCCAAATATCACATGTTTAGGGCCCTATGAATTTTTTTTTCTTCACCATATGTTTTATTGTTACCTAATTCTGTGTTTTAGCATGTGTAATTATTTAAATGCATAAAAACAACTTATTTTGTAATAATAATAATAATAAAAAACTGAATATAGCCTTATGTGAAATGTTTTTTCCACTCTGAAATTCTGTGTATTTAAATTTAAATGAAGGCATAAAACATTAATTTAATTTATCTTTTAATTATTGTAATTATTGAAAATTAAGCAAACTTTATTTTTTGGTAAACAAAGGGAATTTACTATTAAAAATAAAACATGGAAGAAATGTTGTGTGATTATTCCTTAAATTATGTTCGTTAGAACAGAGGTATATTAAAACATTGATAAATCAATTCATAAAATTACAGTTGGATAAGGCGTGAGTGTCCAGTGGGCAGCAGAAACAACTTTCTCCAATATTGTGATTTTGGACTGCAATACCTATATCAACCACTAGCTGTTAATATAGCACACTGTCTTTTTTTTTTTTTTTTTTTAAGTAAAATTATAAAATGGATGTTTAAAACCAAATGCTTCGAAATATTGTACTTCTTGGTTAACTGGGTTCATTCATGAATTTCATTTAGGTAACTCTCTCACGGTGTTCTACCAGATCTTCTTACCCATCATTCTCCTATTGATTCTCATTGTTGTGGCCATCTTTCTGATACGCAGGTGCATTCCTCTTTTTTATCCCAAAGGTTATTTAAGTGAAAAATATCACTAAATAAGCGTGTATGATTTATTAGTTCATCTGTGTAATTAGTAGTTCTATTAGGTATTGAGTTTGAAGTTGGCAGTTATTCCAGTTATTCTGCTTGTTATTTTACAGGACTATCGTCAAGGCAAGATCAAATCAGCAAAGTGGAGCAGATAATCCATTGTGCTTTTTTCCAGCATTCCTGTCACGCTCTTCAACAGTGACAAGCTTACTTTTATTGGTTATTTTACTTCTGTTTGTTTCGCAATTGGGCTACTTACAGTATACTATAATCACCTTAATATGCATTTTATAAACAATTAAATATTTCTGTTTTCTTAAGAGATAAATCCTGTTTTGTTTGGAATATTTAAACAATTAGGGATCACGTAATAATACCCAGGAAAATCTGTCTGCGGAGGATATTCCTGATCCAGGTTACGGAAGGGTTGGTCAATCACGTCCAACACCCCATTCCCAAGATCCTACACAAGTCCGAGACCTTGATCCAAGGTAAAAGCTGCAGAATTAGAGAGACATCAGCTTTGTGCAATGAAATTAAATAATCTGTTTTTCTCTTAAGGCCGAAATCTAATATCCACACGGTGTACGCTGCTATTAAACTGCCACAAATGAAACCGGTGAGAGAATGTTGTTGTTGGTTTTTTTTGGAACAGGAGGTCATTGAAACCTCAATATCACGTTATGTGATGTTTTTTTTTTCTCTCTCTCTAACAGGGAAAACAGTCCCCCAAACAAGAAAAAACTGGATATATGGACAATGACGCAGCTACCCTAAACTATGTCACTCTTGATTTCAAGGGACAAAATGAGCCAGGAAAAAGGTAAAGCGAATAGGGAAAATGAAAATCTGTCAAACATCAGTTAAAGCTTTATACATATTATGAAATCAAGGTAAAAAGTCAATTTTACATGCTCATTTAAATATATGACTAAAGATGCTTTTAAATGTTTGGTTGTGATTTTAGAGTACCTGACAGTTCATCAGTATACGCTGTGGTGTCAAAGAATAAGCAGACAACGGTAAGCCTTCATCGGAAGACGTCAGAATATTCAAAGTAACAGTGTAGTTTGTGGCCCTCTAGCGGTTGAAAAATAAAACTTAGTGAATGAAACGCAATCAAAACACAGGTTCAAGAGATAAAGTCAATTTATACAGCTGAAAACTTTTAAAAGGAAGAAAAGACGTAGCTACTGTACGTTAACTGTTAATTTGGTGGCATATGTTTATAATTCACGCAATCCATCCTTGAAAATGAAATCCAGCACAGCAACCATAATGAAATGACTCTTTTTTTTCTTTTATTATCTATGAGCCAAATAAAATATCTTACCTGTTGAGTACCACGAAATAATCATCTCTGGTTGGTTTTAAATCCATTCAATCTCCGGAGTTCTCATCACCAGAAAGCCCATATTATTCCGGGTTTTATTAGGGACCTTCCCTAATTTTTAGGGAATTCGCTTTCCCTTTTGGCCTGCTCTGCTCTCTTCGAGTTCCTTTGAATTTAAAGCTGCTGATTTAGATCGTTTTCACGGTCCATTACCAATATTTCTCGCTCGTTGTGACAATATGTTGCAGCTTTATGTTGCCCCCACACCATAAACGCGCCAGAATATCCAGTACTACTTCTCTCTGTTTACGGATATGACGAGACACACACACACACACAGGTGAATTGATTAGGTATGCAATTTGCCGCGAAATCTGACCCGACAGGTCAAAAATATATAATCTATAATGCTTATTATAGTCTTACTGTAGTATTTTATGGTAAAAAAAAATAAAAATAAAATAAAAATAAATAAATTAATAAATAAAAAATAAATAAATAAATAAATAAACACGATTTGGGCACATATGGGAACGCAACATTGGTCATTAGAAATGTTTATTAATCTGTTGTTGTTTACAAAGAAGTTTGAGTGTCACATAATCCTTCAGAAATTATTCTAATATGCTGATTTGCTGCTCAAGAAACATTTCTCATTATTATAAATGTTAGGAACAGTTTTGTTGCTTAATATTTTTGTGGAAACAATGATATCACTCAAACATTTGTATAAGATTTTAAAAAGATAGGGAGGAATTATTAATTGAATTCATTATGCATGAAAGTGACAATAAGTGAGTGAAGACATTTAAAGTGATTTCTATTGAATAAATGCATTAACAAATTTAATTAATATATTTGATGAATGCAAATAAATGCTGTACATTAAACTTTATATTTATCAAAAAATCCTGAAAAATAAAGTGCAGAATCAATTCCACACAAAATATGAAGCAGCAATTTCTTTTAATTGATAATAATCAGAAATGTTTCTTGAGAGTCAAATAAATTGTAAAGATTTCTAAAAGATTGTGTGACACTGGAAACTGGAGTAGCGATGAAGAAAATTATACTTTGCATCACAGGAACAACATTACATTTCATAATATATTAAAATGTAAAACTTGATGAGCAGAAGATAGTTATTTCAAAATCATTAATAATTGTAATTATTCCAAAATTTTGCCAGGCACTTTAATAATAATAATGATTCTATATACTTAACTATAATATTATAGTACTTTATTAGAATATATTATTATATTGTTGTCATGATTATTAAATGCTGCTTTTTTATTTTATTTTTGCGACTGTATTACAATATGAGATATATCTTTTAATGTGCAAAAATATATTTTTTAAGAATGAGGGTCTTCTGGGCATGGTCAGAATATCTTCTTTTATTTTTTTTGTCTCTTGCTGATCACATGCCTGATTCAGAATAGTTGTATTCTATTTCCATAGGTCTTCAGAACAATGATAAATTGTTCACAATAAGGATAAACCAGAAATTATATGGAGCACTTTTACACACAACAACTGTATATTGAGAACATTTGTTTTATTATCTTCCTAGAATTCCCAAACAGAAAATCCAGATTATGAGAATGTTTCTTCTGCATGTGTGCCAAAGCTTCCATTCACAAATATGGACTGGGATTCTGATACCAGTGAAGAAGATGAGGTGAATTACTCCACTGTGTCTTGTTCTGCCAAGCCTGCTGCTAATCAACCCAAACATAACCAGAAGAGCCGCCATAGCAGTTCAAGCTCTGATGAAGAAGACAGAACTGTATATTCAGCCATAAAAGCATAGAAACAAGGACTGTCCAACTTAAGTATAAATACCAAGTGTTTTATTCTTAATTTGTATTATACTTATATTTTTATTCTATATAGTGTTATTTTAAAGTGAAAATATATAAACAATGATTCTATAAGAGTGTTTTATATATATATATATATATATATATATATATATATATATATAGTGAGAGAGAGAGAGAGACAGAGAGATAGATAGATAGATAGATAGATAGATAGATAGATAGATAGATAGATAGATAGATAGATAGATAGATAGATAGATAGATAGATAGATAGATAGATAGATAGATAGAGTTGTTTTAATAATACTGTTTTATTATGTATCAATGTACCATATATTTGTGTGATCAATTCTTGCATGGAAAATTGACAAAAACGGTGTGATTTTTTTTCTTTACTACTTTGTGAAATGCAGCAATATAGCTTTGTAATTTCATTACAAATTTGTATTTGTCACTGTAAAGCAATTGCTTTTTACTGAATTGTTGGAACAGCCAAGCTGAGAGCATTTGATTGATTTCATAAAACAGTGAATTAAAAAAATAAAATAAATAAATAAATAAAAACAGTCTCCTAGGCTAAGTGATTTCAGGAAGTAATCATATCACACGTTTGTTATAACATGATAAGCAAATAATTGTTCACAGATAAAATAATTTAATATGAATAATATGACTGAATAATTTTTAATAGTGAGGTACAAAAGTAGTAGACAAATGTTTACCAATCAGCTTATAATATATATATATATATATATATATATATATATATATATATATATATATATATATATGTATGTATGTATGTACTGTATGTACTGTATGTGTGTGTGTGTGTGTGTGTGTGTGTGTGTGTGATTCAGAACAATACTTCAGAGCAGTTGTTTGCTCAACCAACTTGCCCAAAAGATATGAAATTCCAAAGATAAATGCATATAGTATAAAAGTATCTTAAGTATTGCATTGTAACAAGTATTGCATATTGTAACAATATGAATGATGAGACATGGATGAGACAAAATTCGAATAAATTACTCGTATTGCTACAGGCACGGCCCCATAATTTTTTCTCTACCGGTGCCAAGGGGGGCTAGACCAATAAGTGGCAATGCTTAGAAAATAAATGATATTGATGACGTCAGAGTTACTTCATAAATAAATAGGGTTTTTTTTACCGTGCCGTCCTCATTTCACATTCACAATAATATAATATAGCAGACCGGCGTGTTTTCAGATTATTATAATTTTTTTTCCCTACTGCAACGTAAAAACAATTATTAATGAAGAAAAAAAAAAAAAGCCACTATTTCTGAAAAAGCAAATTAAGTGTACGTAGGGGTCATGGAAAGTTTTGGGAGGATTCCCAGTAAGCAGCTCGACAAACGTTGATAGCGATAGACATGTGCTAAATTTCCCCAGGCCTATCTGTGAAAAACTTTTATACAAGGAGGTCAATTGATGTAAAAAAAAAAAAAAATGAATTGTACAGTGAAGTATGTAAGTATTTTATAAATTTAGAGTAAATTGTAGTTTAAATTCACCCTAAACCAACTGTCCACATATGTGGACATCTTGCAACAGTGAAGTCAGACTACATTAAGTCTGTCTGTAACCTGCTAGTGTATCTATTCTATTTTTTCTTTTAAAGATGTTATGAATTGTCTTATATTGTCACAAAACAGACATTTAACAAATATATCATAGTTATTTAAAATGACATATTATAGCATTAAATGGCAAGTTTACACATACATATGGAGATAAATTAGCATTTTGTCTTCCTAACAGTGACAGCATAGATCAAGGAGTCAGTACAGAATAATAGGGAATATCCCAGAGGGACAAGGGTGAAAATATAACTTGTTACAATCAGCATTGAAAGCATTACCCATTTGCTAATAGGTTTAGACTTATATGTAATCTCAATCATTATGTTATGATGAACACCTGAAATTGAACTGAAATCTTGTAATAGGCCCAACTTAAGTACACATTTAGCAAATGGCACATAAAGCATGCTGTTACTCACATTGACACTTTTGTCTTGTGAAGCTATCACTGCTTTGCCACTATGATGTGTTCCTAAACACTCAAGAGTTGAGGTTTCTGCATTCACCTTCAGAAATACTGATGCTGGGCTGCTGTGGCCTTTCTATAATTCACAAAAATATTCAAATTATTACATCATATCACCTTGATAACTACAATGGCTTCAAAATGAATTTGGAAAATTTCTGAATTGCATTAGATAAAAAGTGGCATCTGCAAACAAATATAGTAATAGAGGTTTTCTCAGAATCAACTTCTCTTTTCTGAGCCACTTTTTAAATAGTTTTAACCAACTGGTCATGAGGTCTTTTTTTGTTTATGTGCGTGTATGAAGTCAGTTCCTCTCATTTCCTGTCATGGCAAAATAAGCAAGGGCTGCACAATAATGGTTGAATCTATATTCCCAATTATTTTGCACAAAAATGTCAATAAACATATATTAATCCTGATTATAGTCATTTTTTAAATAAAATTTTTTTATTGCACTTTCACACAAGCATGTGTCTGAGCTTTATTACATTTCAACAATCCTGAGGTTTTTCTTGCAGATTTAGTTTCAGTTTGCATTTAGTTTGCATTTTATGTTAAAAAGTACTTTGTGTATTATCATGGTCAATTAAAAATATTTTGGGGAAGAAAGCTATTTTGATGATCTGTTGGGAAATGTGTTGAATGTGACTGACACGTGGTGTTTCTTCTCTGGCAAATTCATTTAAAAGCCTAAATGTAAGCCTAAAACAAGCAGTGTTGGTTGCTATAGAGGACTGTCTATGACTGCAATGGAAAGTGAGCAGTTATGAAATGATACTGATGTCATTAACACCTACCACGCATTTTGGTCTATTAATGTGTGGAACAAATGCAAATTAGTTATGGGTGATAGATGGATTAATATATAAATCGAGGTGCTAAACTGGATGGGAATTTGTAATGTCATATTTATTTATACTTATGTTCTCACAAACATGCTGGGAAGTGTTGATAAATGGCAGCAGAGACAACAACATTAATAAAATCAATACAGGCTACAGACTCAGACTATGTTTCTGATAGTATGCAATATACTGTATGTATTTATTTTGAGCATGAAAGTAAAAAAAAAAAAAAAAAATATATATATATATATATATATATATATATATATATATATATATATATATATATATATATATATATATATATATATATATATATATATATTTAATTACACATTGAGATCATCCATGTGGGCATAATCAGCCTCATAATGATAATACTTAATGTAATATATCAAGAAAAAATAGGGACTCAGAGGTGTCAATAACTTATTAGCATTTTAAACCACAACATCTAAATAGGCCTATGTTTTCCACAGTTTAATAAAGTAATGCTAGAAATAAATAAAACACTTACTAAGTAGGATTTTGCTTTGCTGAGGTGCATGGTGGAAAAAAACAACAACACATAGATTTCTGCATTTATCAATGCAAAGGAATCAGCAAGTAGCACAGGAACTTTTATTATGACACTCTGCTCACAGATTGAATGGCTTGTAAAGAGTTTAGGCTTTGAGAGGGAGATGTGTGTGTGTGTGTGTGTGTGTGTGTGTGGTGGGGGGGGGGGGGGGGTCAATTTAATGTATTTTAATTAGAAAATGCACGGAAGCAATGTATGAAAACATAAGAATAAAATACAGACTTGTATTCTGCTCTCAGATTTGCATTGGTTCTGGGGGATTGGGGGGAAAAGGTTATCAAATTGGATGATTTTATTATTTAATTATAAAGCATAGGGAATAAACTCAAAACTTTTTTATGCATTACCTAGAAAATTGGCTCCAGATGCTTCGTCTGTTGAGAGATTGACTTTAAGATAAATGCTTCTAATAAATAGTTTAGATTTCCAAATATATCTTCAAATTAATTCAAAACTGTCCTGTGATACATGCAATACCTCTAAAATGAAAGTCCATACATAAAACACATAATAATCAAAAGTGAAGTCACCTTTATCAATATAGCACATCATTCAATACAGATTGTTTCAAAGCAGCTTTACAGTGATTGTAAATGCAATAATTTTTCCATCTTACAAAATCTCTAAATAATGCTCTCAATGTCAAATGCCAAAAAGTGAATTCATGATTTCAAGGCTAGATTATTGTAATGCTTTACTGAGTGGTTGTTCTTAATAAACAGACTCCAGCTCATCCGAAATGCAGAAGCTAGACTTATGGTCATATAAAAAAAGCCTGGTTCAGTAAAAACTGCACTGGCTGCCAATAAACATCATATACATTTTTTAATCTAGATTGAAGAGCCATCTCTTTAACCTTTATGTTCCCACACAAACATACTGGAAAGCATTGATAAAGTCAATACCTGCTACATACTTATATATTTCTTAAAGCATACACACTGTAAAAAATAATTTGTTGAGTCAACTAAAAATATTTTGTTACCCCGCTGCCTAAAATTTTTTTGTTATCTTGACAAAAAAAAACTTGTTTAAACAACTTCAAATTAGAGTGGAGTTAGTCCAGGTAACAAAATTCTTTAAGTTGACTTGACTAATATTTTCTAGTCCAGTCAACTAAATCATGTTGTGTCAACAGGGATTTTTTTTTTTTTACTTCGATCAATAATCATAAACAAATTTTACCCCACTGCCTTAAATGTTTAAATAAAGATGACAAAACACTTTTTTTTATGTAATTTATTTAATGATAGAGACAACACTTTCATTCACATTTAAATTGAACAAGCAATTTGCCGTCAACACATCAACTGATAATTGATAAACAAAACAAAAAAAAGCAAAATATAAAAACACACGTCTAAAGATCTGAACTGACACTTGAAAGTGTGATGTATAATAAATAACATTGGCATGGGATTGAGAAACAAATAGTTGCATTTCAATTCATCAGATCAAAACCACAGGGATTGTTTTTAATTTCATAACTCAATATGAAAATCAGAAGGTTGAACTCTGATTATTAACCCCGCACAAGTTCACATGCACTCCCCCCACCATAATGCAAGTCATGGTCAAAATGAGAAACCAAGATATATTTATATAACATCACAATTAGTTACAAAAAATTAGTGTACCGTACTTCTGTATAATAAGATATAAATGGAATTAATGGAAGCACAAAGATCTAAACAGTCAGATTCTAAATTTCACAGCACAACATGACCAGACAGAGGTGTTAACATCAGAAGGATCTTGAAAGTTTCCAAACTCGTACCCCATCATAATGCTACATACTGAAAATGTGTACATACTGTTTAAGAAAATGAGAGGGGAAACAACATTTGTTTACATGAGAAAATGCATATTCCAAGTTATGACATGATAAACTTTAATGTACATTCTAAAATGTAGTGAAAGGCACAAAAGAACCTTTCCTTATTAAAAAACAAAAAACCAAAAAAAACACTACTTTTTAAGAAAGAGTGCTGTGGAGCCGATGGACACATCATGAACACTGAAAAGTGAAAGTGACATGACATACATTTGTGCTCTTCATTTAACCCATCCAAAGTGCACACACAGCAGTGAACACACACCGTGAACACACACCCAGAGCAGTGGGCAGCCATTTATGCTGCAGCACCCAGGGAGAAGTTGTGCCTTGCTCAAGGACACCTTATTTGTGGTGTTGAGGGTGGAGAGAGCGCTGGACATTCACTCCTCCACACCTACATTTCCTGCCGCTGTAGCGAGCACATGGTGGGAGCAGCTGGTCTTCACAAGTTTTTGCAGAGCCTCGATGGTGTATTTAATGCGCTGGAGGTAGTGGATGTTCACTGCATACAGACCCATTAGGAGTCCAAATGCCTTGGGGACATGGGAGATGTCAGTGATGACAGGATGTCCAAATGAGACCAATGTTGGTTATTCCTTGGGAAGCACATCACATTGCTGCTCCTCAGTTACAATCAGAATGCCCTCTTCAATTTCTTTCTCAACATCCTTAATGTCACTGGATGGCTGGGAAAAGAAAAAAAATATTACATTACTTAATAGATTTATAAACAAATGAACACACATATGTACATACACTATTAAAGTTGTGTGTTAAAAGCACAGCTACCAATTAATGCAAAGTGTAATTCACCTTCAAGTGGAAGATATTTTGAAACATTTAACCAAAAATGAAAGTCAAAAGTAAATGGTGCTCCTCAACGGTTTCGTTTAGAACCATTCAAAATAACTTCCTGTATTAAACTGTTAAAAGCCTGTACAAATTTCTTTGTTCTGCTGAACACAAAGAGTTTAAAATCCCATGGGAAGATAAGTGTAAAATACACCCCCAGAAACAACTATACTAAAAATGGGGGGAAATTATTTTCTTCACTGGTATTCTACATGATTTCTGAATGACATAAAATGTGACAAACCAATACAACATTCAGGTTTTTTTCTTAATCCAATTCTAAGTGTCTAATCTGTCACACCATTTATACAATGATCAGAAAATATATTGGTGTAAATGGGTATTCCTTTTAAATAATAGTCTGTTGCACTGCATGTTCAGAGTAAAGCATGACTCTTAAAGGGTTGGTTAACCCATGTATGTTTTACTCACCCTCATGGCATCGTTAGTGTGTATTTCTTTCTTCTTTCAGACAAATCCAGTCGGATTATATAAAAAAATATTTATGGCAATAGGTGGGTGTTTTTTTCAACAGTCCAAAAGTAGTCAAATAATGTGCATCAATTCATAATAAAAAGTACCTCACATGGCTCTGAGAGGTGAATAAGGGCCTCCTGTAGCGAATCCATGTGTTTTTGTAAAAAAAATATACATATTTAAAATGTTATTCAAAACATATTTAAACACTTTTCTCTCACTTTCGTGAGAGCCATTCCGGGTGGATGAAAATAGGACATAGGGGTCATGCATGCACCGATGATTAGTGACGAACACGGAAGAGCGGAGGAGAGACAACAATACGCCAATCACGAAGTAGAATCACAAAATTAGGCTTGCAGGTATGATAGTCAGTGGAAGAGAAAAAAAGTGTTTACAACTTTTTAAATATGGATATTTTTCTTACAAAAGCGCATCGATTTGCTACAGGAAGCCTTTATTCACCCCCCAGAGCCATGTGAGACACGTTTTATTGATGGATGGGTGCATTTTATTTGACTATTTTTGGACTGCTGAGAAAAAAACACACCTGTCTGCTGCCATTAAATAACTTGGAAGAGCCAGGACAATGTTTAATTCAACTCAGATCAGATTTGTCTGAAAGAAGAAAATCATATACACATAGGATGCCTTTGAATGAGTAAAACATGGCCTAATTTAAATTTTTTGGTGAAATAATCCTTTAAGCAAAGTTGCTAATGGCCAATATGCTAGAACTGAACATTTTTCAGGATTCAAAACAGTACTCAGCAAAATAATAAAGAATGGCTATGTCCATAAACAGGGTTTCTGGTGGTTTTATGAAGATAAATTCAACACTTTAAATACCAATTATAGAAAATTCACGGAATAAAACTGAAGGGAAAATAATGTCAAATTGTTTTCTAAATTTTGAAGCTGTTTTCCAATGCAAATATCTACATTTTCGTAAAGGGTTCACCCAAAAAAGAAAAAGAAAGGAAGTTGTCATTTACTAAACCTCAAGTTGTTTTGAACCTGAATTAGTTTATTTCTGTTAGTCCCAGTCCCAGTATTACCTGGACCACATCACTGCAGACTGATGGTGCTCAGATTGGTCATCCACAAGCGTAATCCCAGCAGTTATGTCCTTGATGAATTCCTGCGCAGAGCCTGTGTGCTATAATAAAAACAAATGGATGCATTAAACAGGGCCTTACAAACGTAAAGCATATAGACTCCGAATAATGTGCATTTATAAATAAATAAATTTACTTACAACTTCGTCCAAGCTCTGCTGTGTAAATGCCATTTCCATTATGTCTGCATATCATTTTGATGGTTAACTGCAAATGGACTTGCTGTGGTCCATCCACAGGATTATTGAATTCTGCTCTGAATCTTCAGTCATCCCAAAATATCATAAACATGAAAAATACAAAAACATGTTAAAACACTGTAAAATAATAAACATACATATAAATAAATCTTTACAGAGAGTCAAATGTATTGACAAGTTTGTATTAAATGCCAAAGACAAACTATACCATCCAGACGATGCTTTTAAATGACACAACACAGAATTATAACACAATAAAAGGAAATTTAACACATTTGTGTCGATCGTTATTGTATCTCTATTTATACAAGATATATGCTTTTATTCTAAAATATATATATTTGAACGTATGCAATTTACTTATGACCGTATATTCACCATAGACTGTATAAAAACAGATATTCACGCAGTATTACACTGGGTTCTAGGTTCTAGTGAGGCACTTGAATGACTAACGTTACTTCAGAAAACTGAAAGAAGAGTTTGTAACACTACCTTCAGAACTTCATCTGAACCGTAGACTGTAAAAAAAATCATCAGAACTAAGCTTTTGTCAGCGATATCAAATGTAACGTTAAGATACGCGCTCCAGAAGAACTCTGAGGGAGGTGCTCATCTGTGCTGCTCATTCGTTTCCTTTATAACATGGAGAAAAGACACAGTTCGAGTAGGAATCTCTTTTTCCCCTAATTTTTCATCGATGTATATTCTGACGGATGTCTTACGCTGTCAGGTTTAGAGCAGCTCCTTTTTTTTAAATTCCCGCCGTTCTTAATCCATACAGTGATCCGCGTTGAGCTTTCGCGCTCTGTTTGCACGGTCTCTAACGCAGCCCTGGGCTCAAATAATACATTCAAATTGTATTTTTATCGTTCTCCACATAAGTTCAGCTCCACTGTCCCGCATGGGAGAATATATGTTTTAATATTTATAAGGAAAATACTGTGGAACTGCCTGTATTTTGAGGCTTCAGAGTGCCGCGAAACGAACATTTACATACAGTAATTTACATACAGAATATACCACTCTATAACCATACTTACTCTTCTGAGACAACAAATGTAATTTTACACATTAAGCCAGTAAATACGAATAGTTTACTTACCAAAGTTGTATTTTAGTCAAATGTCCAAACTTTGAGGAGAAACTGACTAGAATGGCTGACGACCTTCTTCTGTCTTCAACAGCATTCACAAGAATGACGAGATCTCGCGATAAGTGATGTTGTGAATGTGATATTGCTATTGAATTGAGTCAACAAATTTTTTTAAGTTATAAGGACAAATAACCTAGTTCAGTCAACTTTCAAACTAGTTGAGACACTGAAAACTTAAAATTTTTAGTTGAATGAACAAATTCAGTAACTGCAAGTTGTGTCAACATAAAAAAATTCATTGAAACAACTAAACTGCTAAATAATTTTTTACAGTGCATTATGCTGAGCATAGTTTGTTTTGTTCATCATCATCAGGCATTTTAATACATGCTGCGCTTGCCCATGTTGTTGTAAACAGCCTCATAATCAACCTTAATGTAAAAAAAATAACACAGAGGTCAGACAACAACTTATTCCAGAATATTGAATGTTTTCCACATTTTAATGAAATGATTGTAAAAATAAATAATGCACTCACTGAGTATGATTAACCCTAAAATCACATTTACAGTATATCTGCATTTATCATGGCAGCTGTTAAGTTAAAGGTGTCATATGATTCTATTTTCAAAGATCATTGTTTTGTGTATTTGGTGTAATAAAATATTTTTATGTTTTAATGTTTCTTTGCGTTTAAGTTTGGTCAAAATTGTGTAAATATTTTCAAATAGAGATTTGAGGGAGAATCCATTGAGGGCATTTTCGGCAGATTTCAGTCAGCCGAAGAGACTGAGCTATATAACTTGCAGCTACATAACACACTAAAGAAAAAGGAATCTTGAAGTAGCATCAGAATTTGTATTATGTTTATCATTCTGTATATTGAATATTATTATTTTGCTGTATAACACATTGTTTAATTAATTTAGACATTTGTGGTTCAAATATTCTGTACCTCTTTGGTTGACACCATAAAACGCTTGGATAAAGGCATGTTTCCTGACACAATGCAAATGTTGTTTGACCTGTAAAGAGAGAAGGTTTATCGATGATTGGTGTGTAGAAGAAAGAATGAGTGAAACTGTGAATTTTACTTCAGTATGCAAAAACAACTGTAAAACATTTGTCAAATGTGTCAGCTGTCACGATCATTAGCTGGAGTGCCCACAAACTTTAGTAGAAGGCACTCCACTCAGTACCATTCCACCCATCAACCACCAGATGTCACCATATCATCACTTGGACACTAGCACCTCTCATACTGTTGCACCGCACCCGAACTACATCTCCCATGAGTCTCTGCATCACAATCACCTTGCCACACCTGCACCTCATTCAGCAGCCAACTTCCTTGCCACACCTGCACCTCATTTACACACATATAAGCAGCACTCACACACAGCCACATTGTGAAGTCTTGTTTAGCCAGTCTGACATTTCAGAGCATTTTTCCTTGTGTTTGTTCCTTCTGTACCTGACCTTTGGATTGTTTATACCTACTCTGATTCTCTGCTGCCTGCCCCGACATCTGTTTGTTTCTGTTATCGATTCTGGTTATCCCTAACGTACCTGATGCCGTTACTGATCATTGCCTGTCTGACTATTCTCATAATTAAAGTTCTGCATACGGATCCGAACGTCTCTGTCTCATTACATCAGCAGATATCAAAATGATGGCCTGTCACAGTCAATAACTGAATCAATGTTCACCTGTATATTTAAATATTAATGTTACTTATCAAGTGTTTTTTTTTTTTTTTTTGGTGGAAATATGTAATGAAATTCTAATGTATTCTTACTATTAAGAAAAAAATAGTATTCACTTGTATTCTGCTGTCATATTTGCACATGTTCTGTCGGATTGGTGCCTGCAAAAAAGAAAAGGAAAAAAAAAATTATAATCAAATAAAAAAAGAATTATATTATTTAATGATTAAACATGAAACGACCCCCATGAGGTAAATATCGCATTTTGTGTAATTATCTTTCATACCTCTGTTCAGATTGTGTTTGTGGCCCTTTTATATCATGTTATATGCATACAGTATGGTACATTACATACATACAGCTTCCCTTTCTGTTTGGGATCATTGATGTTATGGTCTTGGTCTGAAATTACTCATTTTTGACCAGAACTGTCTCAAGATCGTCTGACCCAGATTTGGGATGATCTGATAAATGCTCAATACAGGATGTGTTTGATATTTTTGTTGTTTTTCTAAAGCATAAATAGAAGCCAAAAAACATACAAACCTGTGTCGCCTTTTATATATGAAGACTCCAGTAATTACACAAATAAGGATGAAGACAAGGGAAGATACTACAATATATGGCCAAAATCCAACACCTTGAGCCCCTATGATGATATAATTATAAAAGGATTATTAGTCATATCTCTCACATACAGTATCATGAAGTACAGTTTCTATTTGACCACTCCTATAGAAAAAGAAAGTTTTATTCCTAAGATAGTAAGTTAAGGTTTTCATTTCATTATAGAGCAATATTAATAGAGGCTATTGTATTATTTATTGTAATATATTAATTAAAATTCATTACTGATACTAAAATGTTCATGTTTAATAATTCCTGAATAATCATGTTCATAAAGAAATAAGCTATATTTTGTGTAGGATTGTTACATGTGTCGTCAGTGCGCTGCAGACATCCACCTAAACGGTTTAAATATATCGCTTATCCTGCCCCAAAAGACCGTGAACACCGCACATAACATCTGAAGTAAACATTAATTCACATTGACATAACATAAAAACTAATCCCGTTTGACTGATTTGCTTCACATCGGGTGATTTGAGGTCATTGTTTTAGCTGTGACTTCTGGTGGCTTCACTGCCTGATGGCAGTTTAGAACGTGTTGAGCGATCCAGGGGCCTTTGCTATTTCTCAGCCATTTCACTTAAAATGGGCCTTACATCAGAATGGGAGTCCACCTGTGCTCAAAAAAAAAAAAAAAATCTAATCATTATTCTCTATTTTTTATTTCATTGCTCTCAAGGACAGGTCATCACACTGTCTTAGAGCTGAGGGGCTAAGAGAGGAACACTGTTTTTGTCCATGATTGTTAAAATAGTTCTGTTTAAAAAGATAGATAGAAAGTGCTGCCTCCGAATTGGAAAGGTTGCCTCTGCACATATCATACATGAAGCTAAAACATTACTGACGTTGTACATGTAAAACAACAGATATAGTAATGTTTCCTCCAGTAAAATATGCAATATATTTCAACTTCTTCCCATGGTCTTCTTTTGCACCCAGAAAAGTTATGTTAAAGTAGGTGATCCGATCTAAACCTAAAAGTGTTTTGTTCCCCGTTTTGACCTGCATGATCTCATAGTTCCATGTGATGGTTGGATTCTCTTTCTGGCAAGAATGGTGGACGTTACAAATTTAGTTCTTTGTGATGCCCTCTGTGACATCTGCCAGTTCAGGCTCAGTCATTATTTTATAATGAACACCTGAAATTGAACTGAAAACTTGTAATAGGTCCAACTGTTTAAAGTGAACTTATAACTAACATAACACAAAGCATTTCATATTAGTTTACTCACATTTTGACTTCTTCAGTTGTCACTGTTATGCCACCATAATGTGTTACTGAACAATGAATAGTCACGCTTTCTGCCTTTAAGACACCTGTGCGTGTCAGAGTTCTTTTCCACAGGCCGTTTTTAATATGTTCATCCTTTGTTTGATCAGTTCCTTCTACACCGCTCAGAGTGATTGCTGGTTTTCTGTATGGACACGTGTGGAAAGTTGAACATTCTACTGTGATGGCGTCACCCATCTTTTCACCTCCATAAATACTGATGCTGGGCTCCTGTGGCTTTTCTATAATTCACAAAAAACATTCAAATTGTTACATAATATCATACAGTGGCTCCAAAACGTATTTTGAAAATGTCTGAATTGCATTAGATAAAAAGTGTCCTTTTCCATAATTTTCTTCCCTTTGTTGGGCCACTATTGTTTCAACTAACTGGTCATGGCTTCATTTTTTGAAGTCAGTTCCTCTCATGTCATGTCATGGTAAAATAAGCAAGGGCTGAACAATAATGGTTAAATCAATATTTCCAATTATTTTGCTAAAAAAAATACAATAACAATTATTAGTCATGATTATAGTCATTTAAGAAATTTAGAAATATATAAACATTACATAAACGTGTCTGAGCTTTAATACTTTTCCACAATGCTGAGGTTGAGTGTGGCACCAGGTGTTTTCAATATTGAACCTTTTCACAATATTACAATTTTCTGAGATACTGAATTTGGGATTTTCTTTAGTTGTCAGTTATAATCATCAAAATTAAAAGAATAAACATTTGAAATATACCTGTGTGTAATGAATGAATATAATATACAAGATTCAAGACTTAATAATATAATATACAAGACTTTTTGAATGGAATTAGTGAAATAAATCAACTTTTTGATGATATTGTAATTATATGACCAGCACCTGTTTCAGCAAACAGCAAAAATGACAGTATGGAAAGAAAAAACTGACTAGCTGTAGCTTCACACTGAGCAAGATATTGCAGTGGATATCAAACTCCAATTTGCCAGTGCTTGCCATTGTTTTTAGATAAAGATAAAAAAGAAATAATTATTAAAATGTGGTTTATCAGGATCTATTGCATTGACTTTTTTTTGAGGTTATTTAAAAACATTGTTCAAATAAAGTCAATATGGCTTCAAAATATTACACTTTTTATTAGTATTATAATAGGGGCAGTTTACAAAATCAGTGACAGCTATCATGATGTATACCCTTCTCAGTTGCATCCACTATAGGTACAATAGAAGTGAGGAAAACAGATTATTTTACCTTGTAAAAGCAATTGAAAAAGCATAAGTCCAATAATGTTCCTGGGTTTGCCCTTGAAATAAAAGTTGAAAAAAAAAACAAAAAAAACTATTGTTTAACAAATAATAATAATAATAATAATAATAACATTTTAATGCAAAGTGAAAATAATTTAAATCAGCAGAAATGTCACCCTATAGGGACTTTCTAAATCTTTTTGCTCTCAATGGAGTTCTCACCACTAGATCAAGAAAAACATTTATTAAACTCAATAAACTTCTCTTAAGACAGAGGATTCCAATCCTGGTCTTTCCCAAACATTTCCCAAAGGCATTGTTTGCCAACTATTGTTACAAGTTCAGTCATAACTGGCATAGTTCAGAGATTTGGCTAAAACCAAATAGTTCCAATAAACATTTGCAAACAACATTGCAAACTTACATGGTTAGAAGTACATCTATTGAGCCGTGGTTAGAAGCACATAGTTTCTTGTTGAAATGTGGACTTAAATTGATCATGCTTTTGGGCACAATCAGCGAGCTTACATTAAGTATCATGTACAGCTTGTATTCCATATTGAGAGTGAGGAGTCACGTGCCAAATTTGGGTTGATTTGGGAGGGGTCTGAGCCGGTCGGCCATGATGGAAGGACACGCTATCGGTTGCCAGGGGCAACGCCTTCAGAACTTGACTGAGGCGTGACTAAACAAAAGGAAGAAAGTAAAGCAATGCAAAAAGATAAGGTGAAAGAAAGGGGACCTTACAGGAACAAGCTCACACCACGCGCACAACAGCGGTATTTGCAGAAGCTCTCAGGCATCAAAAATATCGACCCATACGAGCTCCCTGCAGCAGCACAGAGACCTGGACCATTTACCTCCATGAACATATAGACATTGTGAATTATCTTGTTTAAGGTGTAAGTCACCTTGCATTCACACTTTAATGGCTTTAATCTAACCAGCACATTTACATCTTGCAATCACACATTTAACTACCCTAGCTAACCCAGAACTGTTTTGTCCACTTTGCAGCCCCCAACACAAAACCTGGTACAATATGTGTCATTGGGCTAAAATCAAATTATAGCTAAACATACACAGCTTTAGCCTACATCAAAACATGTTGGAAATGTTTGTGTACATTGAACATCTTGTTACAATCTAGTCTGTACGAAACAGTCGCAGTTAATTAAGTTACTTTGTCATATTGGTCAAGAAGTGTCTGCTAAAAGCAATGTAATTACAACACGCTAAAACGCACGTGAATAAACTTACTTTATTCACAATGTATATGTGCGTGGAGGTAAATGGTCCAGGTCTCTGTGCCACTCCGCTGCAGGGAGCTTGTATGGGTCGATAGTACGCTGTTTTGCACTTGGTGTAACCTAAAATAACTGTATTCCACTGTTCCTATGTGTTCCATTCCATATGTATCGTGTGAGGTACTGGAGCAGTTTTTAACGCAGCAGTAACTTTCAGGCATGGTAAAACAGTGCAGAATTGCGAGAACCTCCTCTACTACCGAGTTAAAAACACATGTAAACAATCATGTTTCGCCACTGGTGTCCTGCCAACATGGCGGAGACTGTGATATCGAGGGGAGGGGCTCTGTGCTATGACGACAACTCCTCTTTCTTAATAGGGTGACCATATGCGCCGTTCCTACGCCGATAATGGCCCGCCACTAAAAATAAGTAAAAATAAGTAAAGGTACTTGTCCTTGAAGTAGCCTGAGGGGTTAACTTGTCTCCTTGGTCACACAGCAAGGGCCTTATCTTTCTGGCTGACATTTAATTGAGCATTTATGCTCTGGTTTCTTACTTTGTAGACGCCCCATATTCTGCATCATTACTCAGGCATGTAATGTTTATAGGGAGCTCTGGAAAAACTCAAATTGTGTTTGTGTCTGCTGTCCAGGATATTTGAAACTAAATGCTAAAAGTCAGCAAATAGCAAAAAAAAATAATAATGCTATAACAGTAACTGCATAATTTATTCATGCTGCAATTTATGCTGGGAACTTAATATTACCAATGCAATTAATATTACCACTGCTATTATATATAATAGCAGTGGTAATATTAATGTTAAGAATAATAACTTGTGTAACATTTGTTAGTATATATATATATATATATATATATATATATATATATATATATATATATATATATATATAAATTTTGCACTAACAAATGTTTTTAGCAGGTAAAAGTAGTATGGTTTGTGAGCACTGTAAAAATGAAACTTCTCATTTTCTAGTTTACGAAACCTTTTGAGTCTTGAGTGACTAAAAAATGCTATTTTCTTGAAACTACATAAAAATCTTTATCAGACCAACAAAATTACCCAAAATGTTGCCCCAGCTAGTCAAACACAGTTGTCTGAACAAAGAATTTCACATCGTTGAAATGTAAAGGCTTTGTGAGTTCCCAGCATGAATTGCAGCATGGATAAATTATGCAGTTACTGTTAAAGCATTATTTTTTTTGCTTTTGCTGTCTTCATTTAAACTTTTGTGTTATTGGTTTATCATTATTTTAGGTATTTTTTGTACTGTAGATATTTTTAACTTATCTTTTATCTTAGTCTATAGTTGTTTCACAAACAAAGGCAACATTGTCTGTTTATTTATTCTAAGCCTTTCACATTTGTCATGTGTAAACGAATATAAATTCGATAATGTGGTGATTTTTTTTTAAATTAAAAATGAATTACCTCAATGACAGTAATTGATAATTGACCTTGATTATGGTAGATGTTTCAGCTCATGTGACAAGATATTTTCTATTAGTAAATTAAGACAATCTGCATTGCATGAGCAAACAAATTTACATTGGCTCAACCAAGTTTCTTTAAAAGTGAAAGTGACATGACATACAGTACAGCCAAGTATGGTGACCCATACTCGGAATTCGTACTCTGCTTTTAATCCATCCAAAGTGCACACAGAGCAGTGAACACACACACACACTGTGAACACACACTCGGAGCAGTGGGCAGCCATTTATGCTGCGGCGCCCGGGGAGCAGTTGGGGGTTCAGTGCCTTGCTCAAGGGCAACTAAGTTGCGGTATTATTGAGCAGAACTAAAAATCTATTGTTGAGAAAATTCAACAGTACTGCATCAAGCTGCCTTTCTTCAAGTATTTTCAACAGTTTATTTTTTACAGTGTGTGTTTCATGGCTCAGTGTGCACTATTTGGCATCTTTTTTAAGAGTGAAGCATTTGGATGGAATAATTGAGTGTTTATGCACTTGATTTTGTACAGTACTTTACAGACCACACCTATATCCTGCTTCACTCAGGAATGTACCGGGAGCTTGGCCAGCGGTTATAAAACCATGTTCCTTTCCTTTAATTCAGTGCATTGTCGCTCTTTATACGTACCACCCAAATCAGCCGAATAATATAACGGCCTTGCTCGATTAAAAAAAAGTAAATAAAGGTAAAAGGTTCACTGTGTTGCCGAAGAGACACTCCCCAACACTTATGAACAATTATGAATCTATTTAAATTTTATTTATATGGTGAAGTCTGTGCTTTATTTTTACATTTGATTACTTTAACCAATTTCTGAATCTATTGGCTATTATGTTTATTTTATTTGTATATTTTGTTTCTATTGTATTTGCCCTATTGTTTGTCATTTTCTTCATTTTTTGTATCAATGTTTCAACTTGCTGTTGCTTGTTGGCAGTTAAACTGCTCTGAAAGAATACGTTAAGAGGTTGGAGAACATTTTTGGGAGTTTTATGAACACACGGACAGGCACCACCTGACGATGTCTTGTTTGGCCAAAAAGATCAAAATGAATCTGTGTCGAGGATAGGAGAAAATAAAAGCCATGAATAAATGGAGCATGCATGGGGCATGTTATCTGCACTGTAAAAAAATCTGTAGTAATTACAAAATAATTTTGCCAGCTGTGGTTGCCAGAATGATTATAAAATATTATTAAATACAGAAAAACTGTAAAAACATTTATGGGCAAAAACTGAAAATTGGAATGTAAACCAGAAAATTCAACAAAGCACATTGCTATTAAAATCTGTTTTGTACCTTCAACATACCACCATAATAATGCAGGAGGTAAAAGAGAAAGCCACATGAATAATCAAGACCACAAGCAGAAGTATATATTAATATACAGAAAGTGCACAGTCATTCATGCAAACTCAAAATCATGGTAACACACGATACTTAAATAATGTAATAAACTTTAATTAAACAACAGAAGATGTAACATACAGCCCAAATGTGCATAACTGATAACAAAAACTATTACAAACATGATTATTTAAACAAAATACTTCAAATGTGGAGTGTCACACAGGGAATTCTGGGAATATAATTTTACAGTATTTGACTGGAAATTGTACATTGATTAGTTTTTTGTTTTTTACTTCTAAAAACTGTAAAATTAACTGCATTTTACTGTTAAATGTCTGATTAGATTTTAGTTTTTCCCTGAATATATATACTGTTAACCTATTAACAGTTTTGTCCCGTAGTATTTTTACACAATTTTTAAGTAAAAATTACACTTATTTTTTACAGTGTGGAACTTTCGATTTCTGTCTGTCAATTTACTTACAGCAAGTTAACAGTATATGCTTGAGTGATTATGCAAGATCAGCCATCTACAAAGTACAAAACAAAGCATTAAAGCTCAATTATTTTATACACGTTTCACTCTAATAAAGGAATTAATAAAACAAGCTAGTACATAGTTCACACTGATATCTGCTAAAACACTTTAAATGTTCGATATAGAGAATTTCTTTCACATAGAGATGTTAATCAAAATAATACAAGTAATTATGTACAAATTATTACTTTGTTGAAGGAATCTTAAACATTGTATAATATGGAACAGAATCACATTATATAGATGCATACAAACCCACATACAATAAAACATAATGTATGAGATGATGTACATGCGACACACCATTCCAAAATATTAATCTTTCTTTGCTGAAGCCATTTTTTAGTTGATTAGGTGTTTTGAATTTGTAAAGACCACCCATTGTACCACCCTAAAGTACACTGTGTGTATATCTTGCACTTCTGTAAAGTTACTTAATTAGAGTTCAGTTTCAATTTGATATTTGCTCCACGCTTGATCCGACTCCAATTTCAAATGATGTTTAAACTCTGCTGTGATTATGGTAAATTCTCTTTAATTATCCATTCGTTAGAGGCGTTATGTTGCACAAGTCTCACATGGCCTGTCAGGATGTCATGGTCTGATCTCAAGTCAGAGGATGCAGGGTTAACTAGCAGGCCTTAAGTCAGCCACCACACGCATGCTCTAATCAAAACGCGTCTATTGCTTATCTGGAGCTCCCAGACTTTCCTGATGGCGAGAATAGTTCAGTCTAGTGGCTATGGGCTTAACTGGGGACCGGGAGCCCGCCGTGGGATTAACTCGCGGTGCTCAGGAGATGAAGAAGGGATGGAAGGAACCAGCGGAGGCGTAGGACACCTAGGAGGTGAGGGAAGCTCAGGGAAGTGCCCTAGAGGGTAATCTGGGGAGAGGATTGGGGTAATGAGAAAACAAATTATTTGCTATGAATGCAGTAAAGTTAAGGTCACACAGACTACTGAGTTTGGGTCTGGTGGTTTTGTGCTTATTTAGTTAAAAAAAAAAAAAATTATATATATATATATATATATATATATATATATATATATATATATATATATATATATATATATAAAAGGAATGATTGACGATGGATCGCTGAATTATTTTTCTAATAATTCAACGGTCCAAAGTCAATTATTCTGCTTATACTACGGTCACCACACCTCAAGACATTGGTTCGATGATTTATTTCAAAGGGATTCTTCTGTTTTTTTCTATTGTAAGTTTGACTATTTCTTCCACATCTCATCCAATGCCTCTTTTGCTAGTACAAAAATTTAGTTTTAAAGCTGGTAACGAAGGCTTGAGCCATTTGATAGCATTCTAATGCAGTTATTAATGAAGTTATTAAAAAAATTGAGTGTGTGTGAGAGAGAGAGAGAGAGAGAAAGAAAGAGAGAGAAAAGAGAAGGCAATAGAGAGAGAGCTTGTGTGAATTAGGCGAATGTATCTCTGTGCATCTCTGTACACTCTTCTGCAGCAGTGTCTCTAAACAGCGCTGTTATTACATCGCTAGTGAGAAATGTCATGTGTTGCTTTTAAGTTCCTACACTATAAGCCAACTGATAAAATTGACAGGGCAGTGCTGGCAACACCTTTTTGTGCAAACTGCATGACCGTTATTAATGTGACTGACCGTTTTATATATATATATATATAAATATATATATATATATATATATATATATATATATATATATATATATATATATATAAATATATATATATATATATATATATATATATATATATATATATATATATATATATATATATATATATTAGTGCTGTCAATCGATTAAAAAAAATTAACTAATTAATCGCACAATTTTTTTAAAATTAATCGCGATTAATCGCAATTAAAAGACTGAAACTTTTTGGATATGTAAATGTAAAATGTAAATAATTAATGTAAACTCAAGACAAAGAAACTATTTAAATTCAAAATATGATTGTTTATTGGAATTTTTGTTTAACTTGTAACACAGATTTTCTCATGTAAACAACATACCTGCAATAAACCATCAATATCCTCCAAATTAACTGTTGGCTTGAAAGCCATATTTATTACAGAAATAAAAACACAGGCATGTAAGTACCATTTGAATTTCAAAACAATCAATGCCAATAAAAAACAAAAATGATTTCCATGTTGAATTCTAAGTGGACTGCAAAAAAATTCCAAAGTATAGTCATTGCCAGTGCTTTAAGTGGGCCAGTATGCACTGGTACTCAGTACCGCCACTTCCAAATATAGCTCTTGAGCGTACCGCCACCTCTCCGTGCGCCCAGAACGTGCTTGTAGCGTACCGGTACGCTCATTTGGACATCTGTTTTAATAGAGGTTTTAATATTTTACCTGCACTGCCGCTTTTCAGAGCGCCCTTCACAATGCAAGCTTCCTAATTCATCCCACCCAGAGCAGAAACTACATTACCCATTCACCCTTAAGTTATACAAGTGAATAGCGCATGTGTCGCTTTTCCCACTGTTAAGTGTCAACAACTCAACGTGGCCGGAGAAGGTGTGTGAAACTCGTTGTGAGTTATACTAAAGCAAAATCTTGAGTATTTATTGTCTGATAAACATTACAAACTGTCTGCGGAGGTTGAGTCGTCCTGCAGCCCCCGCTGGCTGTTCATTGGCTGCAGCATCTTTTTTCTAAGTTCTAAAAAAATACCGTAGACGGCAAGGCACAAATTTAGATATTCATTTATCGAATTAATCTATAGCCTATGCACAAAGACAATATGATCTTTTTGTCCCCTTTTTGTTTTAAAGCTTGATGAAGAGAGAGAGCGCAAGTTGCTGCAGCTGAGGAGGACAGTGATGCACGCGCACAGGAGTGATTGACAGTTCGCGGCACTGTGTACAAAAAATACTCCGCTACACAATTATTTCGTTATTTTCGTCTAAGCTTATTAACGTTAGCGTTACAGAAAGGTCTGATTTACGCACTGTTACAGTCATTGTTTTTTTTTGTTTTTTTAAAACAATGACATTTGAGTTCATGATTTTAATGTTGCTGTTTCTTGTGGCAGACTGAATGAAGAGTAATGTTTCTTGTGGCAGACTGAAGAGTAATCCGGCAGAGTTTTATACTGAAACTTTCCGTCTAAAAGTCCTTCCTTGGTCTTATCCATATTTCTTTGCACGTTGAACACACATAGGCCACAACTGGAAATAAAAAAAAACTGCAACCGCGTTAATTGCGTTATTTTTTTTTAACGCGTTAAATATTTCAAATTAATCGAATGCGTTAACGCGCTAATTTTGACAGCACTAATATATATATATATATATATATATATATATATATATATATATATATATATATATATATATATATATATATATATTTTTTTTTTTTTTTTTTTTTTTCTTTTTTTTGAAAAGTATAACTGAGCACGAAGAGCAGATTAATCTAAAATAATTCCTTGATACATAAACTTTTGACAAACCATTTTTTTTCCATGCAAATAATGGATTACAGATGATTTCCAATCCTACATCTTCAATTCCTACTACAGTCATAAAATAACTGGACTACACCATGAATATAATCAAAAACATGCATAGACTCAGTATTTAATCACCAGAGGAGGTGTTTTGTCCTGGTTTGTTGCAGAAGAATACATTAGAAGCTGCTGGGTATTTGCCTCTGTTCCCTCGCACCTGAACAAAACCTGGTGATCACACACACACACACACACACACACACACACACACACACACACACACACACAAAAGACATTCTTGACTGTTGATTCCATATTATAAAAAAACTTATGATGGCCTTTTACTTTCAGTTATTTTTTTACTTATGTGTTCTTATTGTTACATTGAACATTCTTCTTAGGGACTGTATTATTATATTGTAAGGCTGGAGCAAAGCTCACACCCAGAGAGGGCTGCTCTCTGAGAAGGAAAATGACTTTTCTGGAAATTAGAATTTGAAAACTATCTTGCAAAATAAGTATTCTCACCCAAGATGCAATTACACTCTGTTTTCTCTGTAAATGTTAAAATCACCCGAAACTTGCCCAAAATCTACATTATTGCTAATTGTTAACACTCACTACACTCTCAGAAAAAAGGTGCAGAAACTGTAACTGTGGCAACAAACGTGTATATTATTTATCTCTAAAGGGTTCATTTTAGTACCTAAAGTGTACACTTTAGTTCCTTTTGAAAAGGTAATGTCTTCTTCATCCAGTAGCGGAGTGGCAATCGGGAGAGTCAGGACTTTTCCTGGTGGGCCGGTCTGATAATAGTTATACATTGCGAATTATATTAGCAACACCATCTGGGCTAATATAAGATACTACAGGTGAAATAAACTGAAGCAGATGTTGTCAAAGCTAGGCACAGATGGGAATTAGCATCTAACGATAGATGTGACCAGTAGTGGTGGCTTTCTTGATATATATAAAAAAATTTTTTTTTTTTTTTGGCCATGCACCGAGGGAATTTCCCAGTAGATTTTTTGGTCCCACTCTGCCCCTGTCTTCATCCCAAGAGAAGTAAATCATGAGGTATTAAAGATTTTAGTTTTGAGATATTTTGCTTACTGTGGAGTGTGTGTCTTCCTGTGATTTCCTGGTGATTACATTCTGTCCCCCTTGAGGTGTAAACTGTCCAGGTCTGGACCTTGATTATGGTAAATCCTAATTGTTAGTTCATGCCTCCATTTGAAAAATGTTTTGTCTTTGTTTTGGAGTATCTAAAGAAATGTTGGAAGAGCAGTTCTGTAGCCAGATGAGCCCAAATTTGTTATGATATATTTTCATATTTTACTGTTAGATTTATCTTTGAGACTTTGATTTTAAAATGCAAATTAATTCATTTTCATTCATTACAATTACAGTGTAAACCTTTTTCAGGGAAGTCTTCTCTAATATTAGTCAGTGATATTTATGTAGAAGTCTGTTTCAGATTCACCTGTATCTCTTCTTGGCAATGAAGAAACACAGTAATCCAAACAAAAGAGCAGATCCAAGACCAGAGATGACTGGTATGAGAATGTGGCTGAGAGTTGCTTGTTCTGGTAGAAAGAAAAACACTTAATTACTTTAAAACAATATTTACACAGAACAGTTTTATTGTGATACCTTTCACAAAGATACGGTGAGTTGCTGTCATTTCTCCCTTGACATTCCCGTGATGCTTGACTGTGCATGCGACAGTGCTGTGATCGTCCTCTTGTTTAGGGCTAAAGGTCAGCACAGACTGTGTTTCCCAGTTTCCATGACCAATGTTCTTGTAGCTCATGATGACTTTTCCAGTGTGGTTCCAGGTGAGAGTGGGCTGGTGGGACGGACAGGTGTGCCGGACAGAGCATGTGAAGACGGCAGGTTCACCCTCCTGCACAGAGTGCTCGGCCTGCAGCTCTGGTTTTGATGCTTGCTCTGTAAATGCATTTGGAATGAAAAAACACATATTTCACTTAGTAAATAAAAGCAGAAACAAGATCACCTTATAATTATTTAGTCACTTGACATTTTTAGGCCATTTTCTTATTTTGTACCCCATTTAATTGTTGTAATCACAGATTGAGAGCTCAAAAGCACACTTACCGATCATTTTAATCGACACACAGTTTTCCACAAAGGAGTACTTGTCTTTTTTAGATGTTTCTAATTCCACCCTGAAACAATACGGCCCGTTGTCATGGTTTTTGACCTCATCAATCTCCAAGGAGCAGTTGGAACCACCCAGTGAACCAATCAGGTTTGTACGACCCTTGAAACTGTCTTTAACCCTCGTAGGGTCTTTGTGAAAAATAATATCATCCCAGTTGTCCTTCTTGTGCCACATAGCTCTAATACGATCAGTGGGCTGTTCTTGAACGGGGTATTTGAATGAACAGGGCAACACGACACAAGATGAGACCAGAGCCTGCATTTCAGGCTCTACAGTTACCTTCCAGACATCAGCAAACACGCCAGCGCAAAAAACTGCAAAATAATAATGATAAAAGTTAATAAACTTAAATAAAATACATTTCAATAACACTAACAAATGTCCCAACACTTTTTAATAGACTTAATTTAATTTACTTGAAGTACAACAATTAGTTGATTTTTCATATACACACACATATATATATATTCTATATATTTTGGTTATGTTAGCATGTGTACTGCTACTTAGTCTTTTAAAGGCAATCGGTTTGCATGGTTTTAATAAGTAAATCTGATCACAGTTCAAGTAAATACGACTAAAAAACTGCAGTAAATTTTATTGGAATACATTACATTAACTTAAAATTAGTTTAAAGCAATCGGATTAGCAGTGTTTTTTTTTTTTTTTTTTTTTTAATTTACAGTGCACAACATTTAAAAATAATATAATATATGAAAAGAATGATTTATAAACATACCGTGAAACCAGTACAGAAGAACACTTGACCGCACAGCCATGCTAGACTGGACTCTAGAAACTAAAGAGGCAAAAACGCAGAAAAAAAAAAAAAGTTAGGTTATTGATTTCTTAACAAAACATATATTTTTCCAAGGACACTGCCACTGTATATGTTTCAGTAATGTTCAGATATATTAACCTATTAACATCTAGATCAGTTCCCTAGATTTTCCAAATACGAACATTCGCTGTTTGCTGGGAAAGTGTGGATGAACGCCCTTTTTTCACATTCCAGAATAGCGGATTTACCAAGCGGTCGACGGACAAGCTTTGCTGTAAAGAAAAATCACAAATATACATATTCTGGTTTGTTTTTAGGAATTATACTTGCATGCGAGAGGGGCAAATACAAAATATACAAACGAGCTGAAAAATATATTTTAAGGAATAGTTTAACCAAAAATGAATATTCTGTCTTCATTTACTCACCTTTGTGTCGTTCCAAAACTGTTTGGTCCACGTCAACAGTAAATCAGGGTCTACTGCGCTCAGTCAGTAAGTAGGCTATTGAAATCAAAACCGAACCGAACCGAAAGCAAAACTGAAGTGGTCCAAAATGTTATTATTTCCCCCGTTACGCCATCAAAATGAAATCCAATAAATAAATAAAAACAACATAAGTACGTTTTCTTTGTTTGATTGTAAACTTTGGTTGTAATCGCGTACAAAAGTTTTTTTTTTTCTTTTCTTTTTTTTTTCTTCGTATGAGACATGCCCTCTGGCTAGATGGGATACAACAAAAACTGCTGGGCATGCGCACATCAATATAGCGCAATTTTCCCCGCCTTGTAAAACTTTATTTTTTTTTGCATTATTTTAAGGGTTAGATTTAGGTTTGGGGTAGGTGTAGACGTTCATAAAATACAATCCAATAGGCATAGTATACTTCCGGTTTGTGCTGTATCCCTTCTCACCACAACCTGCCAAGAGAGACACATCAGAAAAAAGGTACATAATCATGTATGATTATGTGTGTGCCCTTCCATATAATGGCGTGTCTACAATGACTAATAATAATTCACTGGCCATGATGACTGATGAAAACCGAAAAAGAGGTGTCAGGTCCGTTTTTTTAATTTACGCCGAATGTCCAATTTATATGATTTCTTGACCAGTAGGTGGCGCTGTCCGCTTACTGCTACTCTCAGGCTGGTGACAACATTCACATTATTTTCTTTCAATTCCTTAAAAGCATTTATAAGATAAAGCCTAACTCTTTGTTTGGTATGTCACTGTCTGAACGTAATAATAGTATTCAATCATATTTAGTAGTCAGGTACAAAAGTAGTAACAAAATAAATAAATAAAACCTTCAGTATAATATTGCTTATAGATATATAATTCATAAACATAAACAAAAGTAGTTGTTTTGCTTGTTTGCTGGAATTCTAAAAAAGACACTTATGTTTAGAGTTTTCTATTTTTAATCTTTAAAAAAAAAAAGCACACTGTATTGATGTTGTTTTCATCAGATATCTCCATACATGTTGAGTTCGTCCATGTTGGTGTATTCAGCTTAATCATTACCCTTAATAGAAATATTTAAAGAGAGGACAGATAGCCAGGTATAAGTTAATAACATATTTCGATAATAATTTCTCAAAGATGTTTACTGCCATGCAAATAATATACTCGCAGAGCAGGATTTTCAATCACTGAGGTTGCTATTACATTTAAATACCAAAAACATCTTATTATTAATAATGTACATGGGTTCAGATGTGCTGTACCTCTTTTGTGATGGCATATAAGGTTTGGAGAAAGGCTCGTTTCCTGACATTGCATCTTTTGACCTGGAAACAGATGCCATATGTGAGAACTGATGATATGTGTGCCTTTCATTCCTGACTGCTCCACATCCACATGATTGTTTGCATATTGACTAAAAGTAATCATCAAGTATCATCATATCAGTATTACTCAAAGTAATTGAAACCTATGTTAAATGATAAGTTTTAAAAGAAGAAACAGAAATAAATATTTAAAAATATTTAATATTTTACCTCTAAGGGGTTCAGCTGAAAAAAATAAAAATAAAAATAAAATAAAAGTTTAGGAGTGCCTGGCCTAACAAAACATGCACAAAGAGTTACCTTCGTTGCTTCATGTATATGATGACTCCAACAAGTATACAAACCAGAAGGAACACAAGTGATGGCATTACAATGTAAAGACCAATAGTCTCCAGTCCAGTGAGCACTGGGTATGCTTTGTAATTATTTGTTTCAGTAATTTTTTTTTTATGGAAGTCCTGTAAACAGGAAGTGCCACCCTTAATTAAAAACACACTCTTTTGGAACAGGGTGGATACTGCTGATTTCCATATTCATTTATACTCTATTTTTCTCACCCCTTCAGTCCTGTTCTTAAGCACTTCAGCACGTTTGACATCCTTCAGTTTCTCATGTTTCGTTCCTGTTTCATTTGTCCCTGATTTGTTGTCATTCCTGATTAGGTTGCAAACCTGTTTCTAATCTTGTTTTCACTAACCTTTCTACTTTTCATTCATTCTGGAGCTGCTATTGTGCCTGATGGGTTTATACTTGTTTCCTTTTACAATCATGGTAACAAAGATTATTATTTCTAAAAACATTTGGTTTAATCACATTATGTTCATGCAGATTTCTGTCAATACTAACAGTGTAAGAATTTTATACATTGGTGCAAATTTGTTTCACAACATGCAGCATATTTTATAAACTTAGCATGCAGAATGATATTGGTAAGTATAATGAGCTGATAAATCATCAAGATGCTATATAGGATGGAATGTTTATATTTATAGTTATTTTTTCACAAAAATGCTGGAAAGTGTTGATAAATGGCAGAGTAGAACAGAGACAACAACATTAATAAAATCAGTTAAGTCAACACAAGCTACAGAGTCAAAAAGAGTGATTACATTTGAAAGCATACAGTCTGATTAATATTATTTTGAGCATTAAAAAAAAAAAAAAAACTTTGTTGAACTTTGTGTTGTTCATTATCATCAGATATTTCCATACACGTTGAGATCTTCCATGTTGGAGTAAACAGCCCCATAATCATAACCCTTAATGTAATATAAAAATAAAAATAAGAAAAAGGACAAAGAAGTCAGTCAATAACATATTCTGGGGCAGCTTTTGAAATCATAGAAATCATTTCCAGTTGAATATAAGTAGAAATAAAAATATACTCACTGAGGATTTTGGCTCACTGAGGTGCATGGTGAAAAAGAATAGAAAAAAAAACATGAATGTCTGTATTCATCATCATGGCAACTGTTGAGTTAAAGTTATCAGGAAGAAACTAAAGTATGATTTTAGGCCTTTAAGGGGTCATGAATTGACAAATCAATCCACATAAGGGTCATTGTGATATAAAAACATCAGTAAGTTTCAGAACTCAAAGTTCCTCATTAGTGCAGAATCTATTTCTTTATGTTCTAAGTACAGTAGCATGAGCATCAGAAGTAGAACAGGGCATCTGTGTAGTGTTGGAGATTTGCAACGCTGCATCCAGTGTACACAGAATCATGATTGTAATTGGTTGGTGTTGAACTGCACTACTGTGCTCGCATCCAGGTTCAAAAACAGGACAGAACTTCTAAATTACTTCTAAGTGATGAAAAAATCTTGCTAACATTGTAATTGGCCCTCAAAGAACATTATAAAAAGTAGAAGAAAAAATGCATTTCATGGCCCTTTTAAGAAACATAGATGTGGTTCAATGCACTGACCTCTTTGGTGATGGCATAAGAGGTTTGCAGAAAGGCTTGTTTCCTGACACTGTACAAATGTTGTTTGTTCTGTGAAGAGAGTTTCATTAGTCAGTGGGGGATAGATGCAAAAAATGTGTGATGCTGTGAGGGATTGTTTTTAACATGTTTAAATGCTTTCTCTGTTCAGTGTGCAAATGCAATTGTAGAACATTTGAAAAAAATGATTTCCTCTTAATATTTCAACACTGTGGTGCGAAATGACGGCCTGAGTGGCTGAAGTGTAATGTTGCGAGGAAAATGAAGAAATGATTTTCATAGTTAATTAAATGTACAGCACAATCAATAACTGAATCAATATTCACCTGTACATTTTATTAACGTTAATTATCAGTCATATGTGTACTTTATGTATAAAAACTACTTTCTTATGGAAATCCTTTTTGTTATTATTTTTTAATGAAATACTGTCCTGAAGATTTTAATAATGAAACGCATGAAATGAATACAAAAATATGAATATTCATAACCCAGAAAATCAGCTCCAGACGCTCCGTATGATGAAAGATGTATCGTTTAAGTAGTTTGAGTACAAATGTAATACAAATTATAATTATACGTAGAATTATATTTTCAACCTGCCTTTGTTCAAGCCTCATATGTCTTCGAGTAGCATCTCCAGTGTACCTGTTGATGGCACTAGTTAGTGAGTGAAGTGACATTCAGCCAAGTATGGTGACCCATACTCAGAATTTGTGCTCTGCATTTAACCCATCCGAAATGCACACACACAGAGCAGTGAACACACACACACACTGTGAGCACACACCCAGAGCAGTGGGCAGCCATTTATGCTGCGGCACCCGGGGAGCAGTTGGGGGTTCGATGCCTTGCTCAAGGGCACCTAAGTCGTGGTATTGAAGGTGGAGAGAGAGCTGTTCATGCACTCCCCCCACCCACAATTCCGTCCGGCCCGAGACTAGAACTCACAACCCTTCAATTGGGAGTCCAACCCTCTAACCATTAGGCCACGACTTCCCACAGTTAGTTCATTTGAAATAAATACTGACACTAACCTTTCTGACCTTTCTCTGGTATACTTGCCTTTTATCGCTTCTGTCAGACGTTCTTAAACGACTGAGAGAGAAACGTTAAATTTAGTCTCAGGAACAAATACAAAGATACAAAGAGAAAAATATAAGTTAAGTTACCTTGATAATCTGTTCCAAACCGACCTCCTACATCAGAGAACAGAGTTAAAATTGCTAGTGTATTATAAATCCAAAGGTTTTAACATTAATTAATAAGGGAAAATTAACAATTAAATGTCATACTGTACATACAGTACCTCCGTTCAGATTGTGACCCTTGCATATCTGGATGAAGCTGTCTACAATCAGTAATGAGAATGTAAAAGTGAAATACAGTTTTACTTTGGCGTTCTTGCTGTTACATTAGAATGGTTAAGAATGGTACCATCTCACATTCTTTGACCCAAAGTTCGGGATGATCTGATAAAGTTTCTAGAGTTCCAAAAAGTATGTCTTTGACAAAATGTAAGTTACAAGCAGAAATCAGTGCAACTTTGACCTGCTGGTGGCTCTAGATGGTTTGACTTAAGCTCCATTTGGAGGAGATTAGTTTTACAATGGTAGATGCAGCAATTTTACTGTCTGTCATGTTATTAACCAATTTACAAAGGTTAAGAAATCTCTTACTACCAGAAGTGGGAGGGGTAACTTCATATGTGCACCGCCGTCTCCTCACTGTCATCATGTGCATTCCACATTGCTTCCTGTATATACTAAGTTGCTTATAATACAGGATGTTTATAATATATTGCTTATTATATCAGTTAGGTCCACTGAGATTGCACATCTTAGAAGCTCTAGTAATAACTGTTCAACCCCACCTTTCCATGTAAAACTATTCCCATCTGGATAAGGCTATAGAGACCTAAAATTATTTAAAAATGTAAGAACATTCTAAAATATAAGTAAAATAATAATAATAATAATAATAATTCATACCTGTGTCGCATTTTATATATGAAGACTCCCACAAGTACACAAATGAGAACGAACACAAGTGTGGGAGCAATGATACTAGACCCAATAGTCTCCAATCTAAGCCCCTGAACTCCTATAATACAATTATTGTTAAAACGATTGACAGTCACATCATGAAATACAGTTTCTATTTGACCAATCATATTATAAATGGACCAAAGCGTCTAACATGCACAAGGCAATCCCATTAACATCAGTCTGTACTTACTTCTAATATTCAGGAAGCCAGTGTTTTCCTGTGTTATACCGCCCCAAAAGTTGGCAGTGCAGACAATTTCATCTTTCTCTTCATATCCAGTTGGAATAAAGGTCACAGCAGACACTGTTTCCCAGACGCCTCCACCCATGTGACGGTGGCTGATAGTTTCTCGGGCTGTTGGGACGCTCCAGGTGATTTGGGGAGGGTGAGAAGAACATGTGTGGTTGACTGAGCATTTGACAGCGATGCGTGCCTTGGGCTCGATGTCTTCAGGGAGGGATGACATCACAGGTTTGTCGGGAGATTCTTTATATTAAAAGACACAAAGACATTATATTTTTTTTGGAATGTGATGCATGAAATACAGTTATTCTAAAGGTTGTTGTTAAGTTTTCAGAAGTATGCTAACCTAAATGTTTAGTTATATTTCCTCACCCTCCATAATAATGGACACACAGCTGTTGTTGAAGATGTATTTCCTGTTTCCTTTTTCTGCCCGGAAGCAGAACGGCCCGTTGTCATGAGTTTGCACATTATCCATCTCCACAGTACAGTTATGTTCATCCGGGTTTCCGAGGAGTCTTGTGCGGCCTTTGAAGTTGTTCAAGACATCAACTGGATCCGTGTGGAACATGTAGCCACCTCCATCAGTGTCCCAAAGAACCCGAAGACGAGTGACATATTCCTCCATCTTGAAACTACACGGTATTACCACACATGAATGAGGCAGTGCAGTGATATTGGGAATCACATCTGCCTCATAGTGGAAATGAGCTAAAATGATATATATATTATAGTGGATTAATAAATATTATTACATAACTGAAGGTATTGTTGCTTTTATTATCAAATGGCCTATGAGTACAGGACAATAAAATAAATAAGAAAATTTGGTGCCGGGGGAAAAACCCACATACTTTCATTCAGGATCTGGACTGGTTTCTTATACTCTGTGAGAGAATCAGTAGAAAACAATAAGTAACAATAAGTTTTCTGAGGCGGTTGTATTTATGGTTTTGGCGCAAATGAATTGTCATGTCAATGTCAATTTTAATTATATAGCACTATTAAGCACAACATAAGTTGATGCACAATGAAAAAGAATATGATAAAACAGAGAAAAAGACATAACAGATGATAGAGAATACTGACAAAAAAAGGTAATTATCATAAATAATATGCTAAACCAAAGAAAAACAGATAGCGATAATGCCGATCTAATCCTGAAGGGTAGAGCATTCCACTGTCTGGTGGCAGCTAATAAGAAAGCGTGGTCACCCCTGCACATTAGCTTCGACTTTGGGATACATAACAATCTCTGGGTGGATGACCGGAGAGACAAGACTACACATTATTGAAAATTATTTCAGTTTTACGGCCCAGCTTTCACATCAGACAGGCAAGTAATTTGTGTTTCAATACCACTCTGTTTTTAAGGGCAAACAGATTTGAGTATCATCTGCAAAGAAATGGAACAAACCATGCGTCCTAAAAAATGTTAGCAGGGCCATGCTTTCTGAAAATAGTCCTATTTAAACCTTAGAAAGCATACTTTACACAAGTATGTGAACACAGTTAACACGCATCAATACTCAAGAGGGCGAAAGAGTTTCCTTTAAATGTCTGTGACATTAAGCCAGATGTGTTATAGTTTAAGTAAGCAGGTCAGAAATAAGGCACAACACAACAAAGCAGGATCAGGCAGAGCAGCACCAAACAGGTAGCAACATCAATACTCATACATCAGTCAACAATTAACAAACCAGCACAGGACAGCAGACACAAAGAGAATAAATAGGGAGACTAACGCGGAGGGTAATGAGAGAGACACAGATGGAATCACTGAAACAATAATGAGGTAACAAGATAGGCAGGGTCAGATAATAGACAGAAGAGCACGTGGCACAAACAAACACACAACAAACAATGTGCTCTCACAAAGACAGTGTCCTCTGGTGGCCATTTAGGCCACACCAGCTGAAGACTGTGACATTTAGTTCTTTATATCTTTTAAAAAATAAAAGTAGAAATCAAAATAATTAGAAAACAAAGACAGATTTACAAAGACTAAATTACTCACGTTGTACACGTAAAACAACAGAAGCTGAAACGTCTCCTCCAGAAAATTTTGCAGTGCAAATCAATTTCTTCCCATGATCTTCTTTTACACCCAGAAAGGTTATGATGGAATAGCTGTTCTGATTGTTTTTGTTCCCCTTTGTGACTTGCATGTTCTTATAGTTCCATGTGATGGTTGGATTCTCTTTCTGGCAGGAATGATGGACGTTACAAGTGAAGCTCCTTGCGACACCCTCTGTGACATCTGCCAGTTCAGGCTCAATCGTTATTTCATTATGAAAACCTGAAATTTAACTGGAATCTTGTAAAAGGTCCAACTGCTATATTTAAAGTGAATTTATAACTAACATAACAAAGCAGTTCATATTTGTGCCTACTTACATTTTGACCTTTTGACCTCTGTAGCTGTCGCTTTTATGCCACCATAATGTGTTACTGAACACATAATAGTCAAGCTTTCTGCCCTTATCACACCTGTGCGTGTCAGAGTTCTTTTCCACAGGCCGTTTTTAATATGTTCATCCTTTGTTTGATAAGATCCTTCTGCACCATTCAGAGTGATTGTTGGTTTGCTGTATGGACACGTGTGGAAAGTTGAACATCCTACTGTGATGGCGTCACCCATTCTCTCACCTCCATAAATACTGATGCTAGGCTGCTGTGGACTTGCTATAATTTACAGAAACATTGGTACATTATATCATTTTAAAAAAGTGGCCCCAACAAGTATTTAGACACATATCTGAATTTCACTGCATTAGATACAAGACTGATCGGCATCTACCAGGAATAAATAAATAAATACATTTGGCTAGAGATTTTCTAAGAACTAACTTCCCTTTTCTTAGACACGTTTTTCATTTTTTATTATTTTTACCAGTTAGTCTTGAGGTCATTTTTCATGATGTATGAAATTAGTTCCTCTATTAATCAACATATGAACACCTTTTACAAAGCTGTACAGCGCGAAAGTATCCAAGACTCTTTGTATTCATTTGAACAATATTTTGCTTTACATTTTAAATTAATTCCATAAAATGTTATAACGGTATGTTTGATGTTTTGAAAATACATAAACTTGGAAGAAGCATTTTCTTATGTCAATTGTTACTAACACACAATATTTCGCAACAGTCACAGGTTTTATTGTGTAAGTAATTCAAGAATATTTACATACCATCAACGAGAACTGTAGAGGTGACATCATAAAATGCGTAGGTGCGCCATCCAACATTTTCAGGGTCAATCCATGCATATATTTTCTCTCCATGGTGGGACTGTTCCAGTCTGGTAATCAGCAGACTGCATTCACCTGATTTTCTATATAAATCAGTTTTACCTTTGAATTTATCAATGACATTGTTTGCATGCAAAGGATCGTAAACTAAAGGATAACCTCTAGAGACCCACTGATACCACACAACTCTATTTGGGTCTTTGGGTGGGTATGATGTGTAGCTGAAAGAACATGGTATGACCAGACAGGAACCTCTGAGACCGTGAATTTCCTTTGGGATTCTCACTTCCCATCCCACAGCATCATATAGTAGAACACCTGTGGGACAAATGTTTAAAGTGTGTTACAAGTGTGGTAGATTAATGAAAACAGCATGTCTCTCTCTGTAATTATTATAGGCTATGAATAAATGGATTAGAAACATCCATGGACTCATCATGGGTGAAAAAGTTGATATCCCTTAATGCACAGCTCTATTTTTGACATCGGCTTGTCAGATGTTCCATTTCGTCTATTGCTAGTTATCACTGTCAATCATAGAAATGATTCACCGTGTAATTTAGCAGATACACTTGCAATTTTTTTTTCACTCGCATTTGGCATTCCTGAAACAGTATACATTGACGTTTGGCCCCTAGACAAACATAACTTCTTCAAACTGTAGTAGTAAGTATGTAAAGACACTGAGTAGGCACTTCCTTTATAGCACAAATGGCCGAGCTCAATCACGTGAAAACTTCTGATATAATCAGCTCTGATTGGCCAGTACTTGCAACAGAGATGCCTGTGATTAGCTACAATACTCAATGCTGCAAAAACACGTTGTAAATAGAAACATTTGGTTTTATCATTTAAAACTAGAGCGTGCACACAAAAACACACAAGAGAGTTTGAAAGCAATTTATTTCGATCCAGACAGCAGATAAATCCGAGCCAGATACATTTTCAGACCGGCAAATCCACGTTACAATCACTGTAACACGGATCCAGCCCGGGCACGTATTCAGTGGGTGGGAACTACACTCACAGAGTGAATCCGGTCACGTCCGTCATTTTTTTTTTTTTTTCTGGAGTTCAGAACTGAAGATGTCAAGACGGTCAATGCAGATACAGACTGCTTGCTTTTATCCACAAAAACCTCACTAAGGTATGTCACACTGAGCTATCAAACTGCTCTACTAATAAAATAATTTCTTATTAAACTGTGTACTTGCGTTTTTGGGTTTTTATTGATCCTTAGATCTGTGTCAGATTTTAATGCTGGTTAACACTAAGGCCTATGTTATCAGAGGACTTGCTAACATGAAGAAAACGTCCAGAGGTCTGTAAATATACACAATTAACACATTTTTACTTAATTAATGTTACTTAATTTAAACTTTAGTCATTTTATTAATTATTATTGTACAAAGGTTCAAGGATGGAAAGGAAGAGGACGAGGGGTTGGCTTGACTTCTTACGGTTTTATTAAAATAAACAATTATCTAAACGGTGTCACTCACACCGGCAACAACAAAAACTCTTCAGACTTCTGGGTTGCGGCTTCCGGCTCGTGCGCTCATCAGCAGTCCTTCTCTCTCTCAACTACTCCGGTTTCCCCTGGCATTAAATACTCTCTCCACGCCAATTACTAAAACAAGAGACAGGTGTTGATTATTTCCGTTCAACCCGCTCACTCACGGTTCGTCTCCCGACTCTCTCTCATGCTGCAGGCTTCGCTAAACCATGCCTCCACCTCCACATACCCCCACTGCCCGACTCAGGCCTGGAAAGGAAGTCGGCTGCAGCCATCTGAACACCTGGTTTGTGGATCACTTTGAACTTAAAAGGCTGTAGAGCCAGATACCACCAAGTGATCCGCGCGTTGGTATCTTTCATGCAGTGGAGCCATTGCAGGGGGGCGTGGTCCGAACAGAGGGTGAACTCTCATCCCAGGAGATAGTAGCAGAGGGTGGGGAGGGCCCACCTGATGGCAAGGCATTCTTTCTCAATGGTGCTGTACTTAGTCTCTCTCCAAGAGAGCTTACGACTAATGTACAGCACCGGCCGTTCCTCTCCCTCAATCTCCTGTGGCAGGACTGCCCCCAGCCCCGTCTGACGCGTCTGTCTGCAATGGAGAGAGAAATTAGGATCGTGTAACAACGGCCCGCCACATAGAGCAGCCTTCACTTGGGTAAAGGCCTGCTGACACGGCTCCGTCCACTGGACTGTATCTGGTGCCTCCTTTTTAGTAAGGTCAGTCAAGGGGCTGGTGAGGTCCGAATAATTAGGCACAAACGTCTATAATATCCCGCCAGCACCAAGAACTGTCTCACCTCCTTTTTGGTCTTGGGACGTGGACAGGTCGCAACCGCGGGTGTCTTGTCAATTTGGGGACGCACCTGCCCATGCCCCAAGTGGAAGCCCAGATACCTTACTTCCACACACCCAACCGCACACTTTTTCGGGTTGGCCGTGAGTCCAGCCCCTCTCAGTGACCTCAAGACCGCCCTCAAATGCTGCATATGCCGCTGCCAATCATTACTATAAATATATCGTCCAAGTAGGCAGCTGCATATGCAGCATGGGGTTGCAGGATCTTGTCCATGAGCCGCTGAAAGGTGGTCGGATCCCTGAACAACCCAAACGGAAGGGTAACAAATTGGTGTAAACCAAACGGCGTTGTGAAAGCTGTCTTTTCTTTAGATAAAGGAGACAAGGGGATCTGCCAATAACCCTTTTTTAGCATCTCGTCAATCCGCGGCATTGGATACGTGTCGAATTTCGACACAGCATTCACCTTGCGGTAATCCACACAGAAATGGACTGAGCCTGCAGTCTTGCTACGTCAGTGAGCTGGGACGGCGAGAGGTGATCTCCACCTGGGGCCAGGGGGAGGGATTGAGATTTGACATTTGCTTCTGGTCCAAGATCTTCCTCTTCACTAATCACCATCGCCAACATCACTGGCTCCACCTCCTTCCATTTTTTGAGGAGATTGAGGTGATATATTTGACGTGCCCCATTCCTATCCGACCGTATAACCTCATAATCGAGCTCTCCGACTTGTCGTGCGACCTCAAACGGTCCCTGCCACCTTGCCATTAATTTGGAGCTTGATGTTGGGAGCAATACAAGTACTTTCTCTCCCGGAGCAAATTTGCGTAACTTAGTGCCCCTGTTGTACAGCTGGTTCTGTTTGTCCTGAGCTTGTAACAAATTTTCCCTTGATAGCCGCCCCAAAGTGTGGAGTTTTGTTCTCCCTCGGGGCTGCGGTCCGTAGAGAAGCTCAAAGGGGGAAAACCCCGTGGAGTGGAGCTTGCTGGACTCTCCCACGGCGAACAACAAGGGTTTTAACCACTTATCCCAATTTTTGGTGTCTTCCTGCATGAATTTACAAATCATTGACTTAAGCATGCAATTAAAGCGTTCGACCAGGCCGTCGGTCTGTGGGTGATAAATGCTGGTCCGAATCGATTTAATGCCCAATAATTCATAAAGTTTGTGTGATGTACGTTACATAAATGCCATGCCTTGATCGGTGAGGATTTCTTTTGGAACCCCCACCCGGGAGAGTATAAGAAACAGTGCGTCCGCCACACTCTTAGCCGAAATGTTGCGGAGGGCCACTGCTTCAGGATATTGTGTTGCATAGTCGACTATGACTAATGCAAAACGATGTCCACTTGCGGATCGCTCTAATGGCCCAATGAGGTCCATGCCAATTCTCTCGAAGGGGACCTGCATTAATGGGAGGGGGCGCAATGGCGCTTTTGGGGTGGCCGGTGGGTTTACCAACTGGCATTCAGGACAAGACGCGCAACACCTGCGCACATTCTCGTGAATGCCCGGCCAAAAAAAACGGGTCATGAGGCGATTTAGTGTGGCAGCCTGTCCCAGGTGGCCCGCCATTGGATTAGAATGAGCCTGGATAAGCATTTCCCTGCGGCTCCTTGGAACTAACAATTGGGTTGTATCTTCTTTTGTCCGAGCGTCTTGGGTCACCCGATACAACCGATCTTTTAAAAGTTGATGGTACGGACCTGTTGGAATGCATGTTTCAATGTTTCATCCCTAGACTGCTCCAGGGGAAAGTCATTGCGCTCCGAGAGACCCCATCTCTTGACTTCACGTGGTTCCCCTGAAGCAGAGCCCGGCGGTCCCGGCTCAGTTTCTCCCACCTGAACCTGCGTGCCCCCATTCCGGGGCTTATTTCCCCAAGAGGCATCTGCGCACAGAGACCCCAATAGAGCCGCGAAAGCAGGCCAATTCGTAACCAAAATTATCGGATGCCAGAGGTGCGGACTAATGGCCACCTCGAAGCTATGCTTTTGACCCTGCAATTGGATAACGACAGGCATTACTGGATATTCCACTACATTCCCGTGTACACACCGCACCTTAACCACGCGACTGGTATCCAATGCCCCCGGTTGAATCAGGCTTTGATGGATCGAGGTTTGGTTACATCCTGAATCCACCAAGGCCGAAAATATACCCCCCTTGATACTCACAGGTATTTGGTATTCGCCGGCCTGACCGGGGGTGACCTGCAGGACGTCCGGGACCCGAATCATTGTCCCCACCTCCATCATTGGACATTGGTCCACAAAATGGTCCGGATCCCTGCAACACCAACAGGCCAGCCCAGACCTTCCCCCCGCCCCAGCGACAGGGAGTGAGTTGAATGATTGGAGTGGAGAGAGCGGAGAAACCGAAGCGCTGTCCCCTGCGGCGGCCATGGTGGACCGGGTGGCCGGGACCTAGGGAGAGGGACAGGGCGAGAGAGGGAAGGAGGGGGGAGAGAGAGAGGAAGACAGGAGTCCCGGAGCTTTTGGACACGCTGGATGATGGCCCTTTTCAGGTCGTTGAAGACCAGGAGGTTCGCCACCGGGAGATGTTGCGCGGCCACCTGGGCCTCGCCCGAGAGCAGGGGGATGAGGCGCATTGGCCACTGTTCGCGGGGCCACCCGCATGTTTCCGCTGACCTTAGGATGTTGTTCACGATGCAGGACCGCGAGGGATGCGATGATGTCCGCAAGTGGCGTGGAGGACGGGTTTTGCATGGCGGTGGCGGCCCTTCTTCCTTCCTGAGTTTCGGCACCAGTGTACAAAGGTTCAAGGATGGAAAACCCCCTAAATTTGCTCATTCAAACACACCCCCACATGTCTGCTACATTATGTGGAAATATTTGCGTAATACCACCCAAATGTTCACGCAAAGAAAGAAGATGTGGTTTCAGTAACCACAGTGAGTGTTGAAGCAGCCATGTCAGGTAGATGCTGTGTGTTAGGGTGAGAGCAAAAGCACTTTATTTTGCCTCTGAAAGGAATCTTTATAATTACTTACAACAGAACAGCAACATATTTTATGGACAACCCTCTTGTGAACCTAATAGGAGATCATTCTGACTTTGCTACGAACAATCTAGCGCTTCTGAATCAGCTACTGTAAGTATGTTTTGTTATAAGTTTTAGTATTTGCTATTGAATGTTCAAATGCAGAGTTTTGTGCATGTGTGTGTGTGAGAGAGAAAGGGTCACACAGTAGAATCAGCGGTCTTAAATGTCTGTGGCTGGTGTACTGCAAACACATACAGTACGAGCTTCCTCACTGCATCTTTCACGCAACTCTGTTCCTCTTTCGGGCTTGAGCTGATGGTAAAACTAAGGACAATGATGTGTTGTTGTTTTTTTACATTAAAGCATGTCAATATATTCTATAACACTAAATACACAAAATAATGATCTTTTAAAAAGCATCAAATGAACTCTTTAAATGTCTATTATTTTACATTTAGACTGTAACAGATTTCCTACCAATCATGCCTTTTTCTCTTTTTTGTTTAAAATATCGTGTAATTGTGACCAGCTCTGTTCAGTTAATGATAGCTACTTTCTCCATTTCCAGTAAGTAACAATTATATTTATTTTTTGGTCCATATTGTTAAATATAATTATTTTGAATGTATTTATTTATTTTTGCATAAACACAACATTGTGTAGTGCTCACATGGTACTTTTGGCCTTCATAAACAATTGTTTTTAAATAAACAAATGGAAGGAGGCACATTGTAACTCTAAACTCAATTTTTCTAAACTCAGCATTTCAGATGCTGTCATATCCTACAACCAACAAATCATAATAAACAATTTATTCAAATATTATTAATAAAACTAATATTAATTATATAAATATACTAATATACTAATATTAATGAAAATAAGCTATCATTAAAAATGTTATTTATTGCACCATTAAGGTTCTTTGTAGCACTTTTAATTCATTGTTCTTTATGGAAGCCTATAAAAAGGGTTCTATTTAGCACAAAAGGGTTCTGCTATTGTTACAAGCTGAAGAAACCTTTCTGGTACTGTTTAGAACCATTTTTCTTAAGAGTGTACAGTGTTATTATGTTAAATCAAAATTATGTTGGCTAAGAATTCCTTGGCTGATCTCACATAAATACAGAATTGTTTTAGCAACCAACTTCAACATTCTAATAATGCATGGCCTTAAATTTAGCCACAGACTTACTAGTCTGCTAGTCTACAGCAACATTCTTTTTAATACTATATACACTTGTCAGCTGCCTTTATTATATGAAGAAGTGAGGAAAACATGCTATACCTTGTAAAAGCAAATGAAGTAGCAGAGGTCCCATCATGTTTCCAGGTTGGCCCTGAGGTGAAATCAAAAACAATTGTTGTTTTAAAGAGACAATGTCTAGGTGCACATCCTAAATGGTTCTTTTCAATTTTTGAATGCTATCAATAGAATTTTGACCACAAAATCAAGAAAACGGGATGCTAAAATTTATAGAAAGTAAAATCTTGAGTAATTTGTTTATCCTACGTTATCAAAAAAAATCACTTTTAAAATGATACATCAATTGTAATATATTCTTATCATTTTTATACATACCTTGTTGGCAGTCTGACTTGCAAATAAGTCAACTGGATGAAACATCTACTGCAAAATGTGAGAAAAAAATATCAAGAAGTGTGACCTCTATAGACTCCGAGTCATAGAAAATAGAGAAGGGGTTTGTTGGTGTTTTTTTTATTTTTATCTGGGGCTGGGGTGTTAGAATTGCTGAAAAAAAAAGTTACTCATGACAGAAGCTATACATATTACAAGAAAGGCCTTTGACGATGGCATATAAGGTTATAAAGCCTAATTTCCTGACGCTGCACAACTTCATTTTCACACTGAATATGCATTGAATACAAGAAGAAGTGAAAAGTTATGCTCTTTTATGGTCCACCCAACTGCCTCAATGAAGGCATCCAGTGGTGGATGAAGTTTTGCTGCAAATTTGCTCTAATTGGCCTAGGGCTGGGTGAAAATCGATATATTGAAATCACAGTAAAACTGTCAATAACAATTATAAACTTTGGACATTTTTACTCTTTATGAATTGTTCTAACAGTAAACAGCATAAATAAAAGCAACAACCAGTCAGTGTATGTTACTAACAAGTCTGCATGTTGTGTCTGTGTAAATGAATACCATAGTTTCATCTGACATACGATGGAAGATGGACGGAAACACAAGTCTTTAACGGAGCGTGTGAAATTTGACTGTGTCAATCTGCACTGATTATATATATATAGAAGATGGGGCCAAAAAACTTAAAATGGAACGTGAAATCTAACTATTTTAACAAGTAGGCCAATAATTTGATTTTGACTGCACTATATAAAGTTTTACTGCACTATATAAACTAACAAAATGTTAACAATAGGCATGCTAATAAGCAACTAGTTATTAGTGAGAATTGGACCGTATTACCATATATATATACCACATACTTTGGATGGAAAGTTCTTATCTGTTTTTATTGTTATGCTTATGGTTATGTTCTCACACAAATATGCTGGAAAACATTGATAAAAAGCAGCAAATAGCAGAGACAACAACAGCGATGTAAAATCAACACAAGTCAACAACAAACTCAATATAACCATCTTGACAGAGTAAGAAAAGCAGACTGGCTGATTGGTAAAAAAAAAAAAAAAAAAAAAAAAATATATATATATATATATATATATATATATATATATATCATCTTCCGTTTGTATGTATTTTGAGCATAAAAAAATAAATAAAAAATAAAACTGTGACACACTTCATCATCATTAGACGTTTCGTTGAGTCCATCCATGTTGGTGTATTCAGCATCAGAATCATAACCATTAATATATTTGTGAAAATAAAAAGGATACAGAGGTCAGCCAATAACATATTTTATGGCAGCATTTGAAATCATATAATCAGAATAAGTTTTTGACTGTTTAATAATGGGATACTCACGGAGTAGGATTTAGGTTCACTGCTGTGCATGGTGAAATATAATAAAAAATAAATACAAAATACAAAAATTCACATAAATTACTGTAATCATTATGGCAACTGTTATGGTAAATACTCTTTGAAGTGGTACAGTAATTTTTATTACAACGGTTCAAAAACTAAAAATTTAATAGTCTTATTTTGCTGTGTAACAAATGTGTTTCAAATGCATCTGTACCTCTTTGGTGATGACATATGATGTTTAGAAAACCTTTGTTTGTCACCTCCTCAACTCACCTCAGGATTGCCCATCTCAGTCCCTGCTTCACGCTCTCCTGCTGTCTGGTTTCGTGTGGCTTTCTGTTTATTCTCTGATGTTCTGTTGTGAACTTGGTTCATTAAATCTTCATTGCACTTGTGTATGACAAAGTTCTGCGAGAGTGATTGGAGAGCGGATGACTCTTTGAGCATTTTAATCATGCTCACGGTACTTTGTCATACACTGATTGGTCTGTGCAGTGCCAATGCATCTCATTTCATTGTACAGTGGACAGTGTTGGGGTAGTTACAAAAAAATGTAACTAGTTACTTCTGTAAATTGTAATGAGATTACTTTACTAGTTACTGCATATGGAAAGTAACTTCACTACTTATTACATTAGTTTACTTTTTTTAGGGCCCTATAAAATCCATTTAATTTTTCCAAATTCCGTTTTCCGTAAAAACAATTCTGGATTCAATCGTTTTCTGATTTATTTTATCAAGTCCTTTTTAATGGTTAAATTTAATTGTATTAATTTAAATCATAACACTTATACATTTTCACAGCTATTTATTAAAAGTAAAAAAAAAAATTACATGTTTAGGGCCCTATGAAATGTTTTTTTTTCTTCACCATATATATACAGTATTGTTCAAAATAATAGCAGTACAATGTGACTAACCAGAATAATCAAGGTTTTTCGTATATTTTTTTATTGCTACGTGGCAAACAAGTTACCAGCAGGTTCAGTAGATTCTCAGAAAACAAATGAGACTCAGCATTCATGATATGCACGCTCTTAAAGGCTGTGCAATTGGGCAATTAGTTGAATTAGTTGAAAGGGATGTGTTCAAAAAAATAGCAGTGTGGCATTCAATCACTGAGGTCATCAATTTTGTGAAGAAACAGGTGTGAATCAGGTGGCCCCTATTTAAGGATGAAGCCAACACTTGTTGAACATGCATTTGAAAGCTGAGGAAAATGGGTCGTTCAAGACATTGTTCAGAAGAACAGCGTACTTTGATTAAAAAGTTGATTAGAGAGGGGAAAACCTATAAAGAGGTGCAAAAAATGATAGGCTGTTCAGCTAAAATGATCTCCAATGCCTTAAAATGGAGAGCAAAACCAGAGAGACGTGGAAGAAAACGGAAGACAACCATCAAAATGGATAGAAGAATAACCAGAATGGCAAAGGCTCAGCCAATGATCACCTCCAGGATGATCAAAGACAGTCTGGAGTTACCTGTAAGTACTGTGACAGTTAGAAGACGTCTGTGTGAAGCTAATCTATTTTCAAGAATCCCCCGCAAAGTCCCTCTGTTAAAAAAAAGGCATGTGCAGAAGAGGTTACAATTTGCCAAAGAACACATCAACTGGCCTAAAGAGAAATGGAGGAACATTTTGTGGACTGATGAGAGTAAAATTGTTCTTTTTGGGTCCAAGGGCCACAGGCAGTTTGTGAGACGACCTCCAAACTCTGAATTCAAGCCACAGTACACAGTGAAGACAGTGAAGCATGGAGGTGCAAGCATCATGATATGGGCATGTTTCTCCTACTATGGTGTTGGGCCTATTTATCGCATACCAGGGATCATGGATCAGTTTGCATATGTTAAAATACTTGAAGAGGTCATCTTGCCCTATGCTGAAGAGGACATGCCCTTGAAATGGTTGTTTCAACAAGACAATGACCCAAAACACACTAGTAAACGGGCAAAGTCTTGGTTCCAAACCAACAAAATTAATGTTATGGAGTGGCCAGCCCAATCTCCAGACCTTAATCCAATTGAGAACTTGTGGGGTGATATCAAAAATGCTGTTTCTGAAGCAAAACCAAGAAATGTGAATGAATTGTGGAATGTTGTTAAAGAATCATGGAGTGGAATAACAGCTGAGAGGTGCCACAAGTTGGTTGACTCCATGCCACACAGATGTCAAGCAGTTTTAAAAAACTGTGGTCATACAACTAAATATTAGTTTAGTGATTCACAGGATTGCTAAATCCCAGAAAAAAAAAATGTTTGTACAAAATAGTTTTGAGTTTCTACAGTCAAAGGTAGACACTGCTATTTTTTTGAACACACCCCTTTCAACTAATTGCCCAATTGCACAGCCTTAAGAGCGTGCATATCATGAATGCTGGGTCTTGTTTGTTTTCTGACAATCTACTGAACCTACTGGTAACTTGTTTGCCACGTAGCAATAAAAAATATACTAAAAACCTTGATTATTCTGGTTAGTCACATTGTACTGCTATTTTGAACAATACTGTGTATATATATATATTTTTAGAATGTGTCATTATTTAAATGAATAAAAACAACTTCATTTATTCAATCTTTCTTAAAATAGCCTTATGAAATGTTTTTTTTCCTCAGAAATTATGTTGTGTATTTACATTTTTTCTGGTTATCAAATGAAGGCATAAAACATTAATTTAGATTCTCTTTTAAATATTGAAAATTAAGCAAACTTAATTTTTTGGTAAACAAAGGGGATTTACTATTAAAAATAAAACATGGAAGAAATGTTAAGCAGGAGATGCTTTAAAGAGTGAGAAATAGAGGTTTTCCCAGAAACCGCTGTAAACAAAGCAGTGCTGAGCTCACAAACGCTGCTTTATCAGGCATATAACATGCAAGTCTTACTTCAGAAATACAGTGATATAAAAACACCTGTGCCTCGTTTTGATATTTAAACATATAAATGTAAGGAATTATTATTTTAAACGTCCAGTAAATGCTCAAGTTTATTCAACAAAGTCTTTTCGAAAATCATTTAGTTTTAAAATCGTGGCGAGGCTCGTATGGAGGCCGTTTGGGAGCTCTCTAATAACCTTCTAATGGCCATGGCCATGGATGCTGTCATTAATCTGTTTATGTTCTCCGTTTCAGTCGTACCTGACCAGATTTGCTCTCCTGTTCCATCGACTCCACTATGGAGGTTCTCTGCTCCACCCTGGTGGGCTTCGGGCCAAGCTGCTCAGCTGTGGTTGTCCTCTGCTCCACCCTGATGGGCTATATCACGATCATCATCTAGAGTGCCCATGAACTCCAGTAGAGGGCACTCCACTCAGGACTCTTGTATTTCCATTCCCAACTCCATTTCCCATAATCCCATGCTTAGGGCTAATCACCACCAGGTGTTCCCCATTACCGCTCCCAAATATATACTGTGTTTGGAATCTCAGTGATTGCGTCCACCCAAGAGCTCTGGAATTTTTAATCATGCCTCTGTGAAGTTCTGAAGGAGTTGCCCCAGGCAATCGATAGCATCTCCTACGGTCATGGCAGACCGGCTCAGACCCCGCCCAAATCAACCCAAATCGGCACATGACTCCTCACTCTCAATATCTGGAGGTTTTTAGAAGTCAGGTGATTGTTTGGGGTGTGCCCCTGTTCCGAACTTTTGTTAATACCAATTAACTCCATATTGTTAATCTCAATCACTCAAAATTTAAAGGAATATTAGCTGTTGGTATACCACTGTTCCACTAACATGTTTGACAAAATAAAATAAAATGCTGGAAAAATATTTGTTTTGAGGAAGAAACAGTGATCAAAACTAGAAAACAGTAACCACTGTAGCACGAAAAAAGATTACAACTACAATTATGGAGCGCTTTCAGAAATTAGTAGAAAGTGTAGACCCATTCGAAAGGAAAATATATTTACCAATATATTTCTTAAAATATATTGTCATATATTGTAATATATAATTTTCCCTTTTTATTTCCTAATATATTATATATTTGAATACATTTAATAATATATTAATGAAACATATATTATATAATATATTGCAAAATATACAAATGATTGCCACTTTCAATATATTGCAATATATTGGAAAAAAATAAATATATATAAGAATATATGCCTAATATATTACATGATATTGTCCAATATACTGCAATGTATTTTTGTTTCATAAGGGGAGGCCCCTGCTTTGAATGACCTAAGGACATCTGCGGCCGCAGGCTATCACTAGTTTCTCACACTGTGCTGGTGTGATCTAGTTCCACTGTGCCTTTTATTTTTTTTCTGCTGATGAGAAACTTGCAGAGAGCGCTTTCAGTCCGAGACAGATCCATACCATGTTCAGCAATGACCTGGCAAGCGATTCCAGCTGCAGTTTTCTACACTGTGCTTCAGAACACAATTAATTTATAAAATATGCTTCAACAACTGCCCTCCTACTCCTGTTAGGATAACTTCAAATACTGTATGACTTGAAATTGTAGGTTGTTGATTTATAGGTTTTCAAGTAAATTAATTTAATAAGAAGTGAATGCAATACTCTGTTCAAATGGTTCTAATGAATCTTGCGTATCATTAATAGGCTGTCTACAATCAATAAATGCAATATGAGAAGCTAAATAATAAATAAGAGAAATACTTATTTACTTTACTCTCAATTAATGAAGACATAATGTTTGCCTAAAGTAACAAACAAACACAAACAGCAAGCGAGGAGGAACACGAGTGATGGATCAATGTAACACACATGTCTAATAGTGGATTTTTGACAGCAAAAATCCACATACAGTATCTTCATGCATTACTTATACTGTGCATTTGTGTCTTTTGTAGCTGTCACTGTTATGCCACAATGATATGTTACAGAGCACTGAATGTTAATGCTTTCTGTTTTTATGACACCTGTGCACGTTAGAGTGATTTTCCAAAGGCCATTTTTAAAATACTCATTGTCCATTTCATTATCATATCATAGCATATTTTTTCTCTCCATGGTGGGACGTATCCAGTTTTTTATCAGCAGACTGCAATGCCAACTTGAGTTTCCATATAAATAATTATTTCCTCTAAATTGCTCAAAGACATAATTTGGATTCATGGATCATAAACTAAAGGATATCCATAAGAGACAGACTGGTACCACACAATAGTCTTTGGGTGGGTATGATGTGTAGCTGAAAGAACATGGTATGACCAGACAGGAACCTTTGAGGCCTTGATTTTCCCAATGTTTTTTTCCCATCCCAAAGCATCATACAGCAGAACACATGTGGGATGTTGGAGAGCATTGATGGCAGCTGTTTGTTTTTACATTCAGTTTAATAACATTGGTATTATAACTACTTTTATTATTAGAATAATACACTACAATATGAAAAATAGCAAGCTGAAAAGTGACCACTGCAAACACAAAGTTTCAAGTGTGTAATTATTATAATGAATTCTTAATTCAAGTCAGCAGTCATTTGAATAGTTTATATTGTTTTCTGAACTGTTATTAACATTATTGCATTTTTATTTTGCACTTATACTGTATATGTGGCATTTATCATTCTAGTTATCATTTAATTGGATAAATAAATGTACAGAAGCTAAAAATTTAAAGTTACACAGTGAAATTATACATTTAAGTACAGAGTAATATGAATTAAGTACATGTACTTACTATATGGTTAGGAGGGTTTGTCTTAGGTTTACTTGTGTTTTTTATGCATAATGAATTGTTATCATAATAGTAAGTACATGTTATGTGTAATAAAGACACTTTAAAATAAAGTTTTTGAATGTAAATGTGAAAGAAAACTGACTCTACTTTGATAAATTAAATAAAGTAACAAATGCCCTGTCATTCTCAGAATTGCTGATTTAAGAATGGAAATGTTCGCCTGTAGAAACACTAGTTTACCAATTAAATTGCAGGGACTTTCTGCCTATCTTCGGTTTTATTTTGGTCTCCAGTTGTTCTCTGTAACCATCAGAAACTGCAATACTGAGAAGCGAATGTGGCTTCAAAATAAATTATTACTCATGTCCTTTGCTTAAATTTAACAGAATTTCCTTTTTCTTTTTTTTTTTTTTCTTTTTTTACCATTCTTAGTTCCCTGCTCAAACAATGAATTGGGTAAGAATGTAGAATACAAAAGATTGAAAAATGAGCCATCATTAGCAATGGGAAGAGAAATTAATTAAGAAAAATGCATTCCTGGTGGACAGAGTAGGCTACACAAACCCAGTACTTAAAGTTAAAGTAGAGGAAAACTAATAAATTATTACTCAATCGATATAATTAGTGGTTTGTAAAGGGGGTGGAGGGATTTACACATACACACCTTACACTCCCTCTTTGGGTGGGTCAAGTGTTGATTTGAGAGGTTTAATAGATCAAATGTTGTCAACTCACTGTTGGCCATGCCCATGGCCTCTATGGAATTACATTTGCTTCAAGAAAAATGAAAAAAACTTTGTAAAACTGTTGGTAACTTTTTCAGAAACTATCAAAAATATGTCATTACAAAAAGAAGAAAAACACAATGAAAATGAAAAAAAAAGAACTCAGTCGCACAAATTTAACAGGCTCTTCAAATATGCTTCATTCTTTGTAAATGTTTTTCAAAGATTTGTTTTCGCTAATCGTTGATTCTGAATGCATTGCCACAGATTTTGCTTACGTTTCTTAGTTTTTCGTTTGGTGTTTTGACACAAATTTTCTTGTGGGGGTGGGGTTAACAGTGATCTACTCTGATTGGATAGTGAGCTTTTGATGGACAGCTGCTCTCTGACCGGGAAGTACAGATGCCAGTGGCATGCATATTGAAAAGCTCTCGTGTTGATAAAATCTGGTCTCTACCGCAAAAATTATTTTTCACAAAGTGATATTAATTTTTTTTAAGCTTATACACAGGTTCTACCCTGTAAAGAAGTCTTTCATCTTTCGTCTTACATTCTCTTTTTGTTCCGGTTCTGAAGAAACATTACACTTATTTTGGTCAAGACACTACACTCAGAAACTGTGGGATGATATTGGTGTGTTTGTCACTATTGGTAGTGTAAGATGTTGCCAGGCTTCTCAGTACATATGAAAAACATTATATTTGGGTATTATGATTCTGACCCCACCAATGGAAATATCAGTTTTGTTAATAATTAAAAATGTTCTAAACAAATTTCACATTCACAAATGCAAATTCTCCAACTGTACACCTGTCTTCTCTGTTTTACTAAAAGAAATGGAAAACTATTTGAATGTAATCTCAGTATCTACTAATAAGAAATCTATAAGGACTGTTAATTTGCTCTGCCTTTGATCTCCTTGTGTAATTTTCTTTAGATTTTGTCCCTCTTTTCTTTAGTTCTATTTTAATCTTTATTGTATTTTGTTTTTGTTTTTTTGTGGTTGATATTATGTGATGTATGTTTATACTTCTGTATTTTCTTGTTCTCTGCATTAATAAAAAAAAAGAAAAGAAAAAAAAGCTCTTGCGGTGATTTGTATGCAATACAAATCGTGCTTTGTTTTACTAAATATGTAAATAATATTTGAACTTTTATCATCTCAGTCTGTAAAGATGAGCTCTCAGGAGAGACACGGAGCGGCATCGTCTTCCTCCTCCGCTTGTCCTTCAAGGCAGCTTGAAGTAAGCTTGTGTTACTGAAGTAACCAATAACATTTATACGAGTTTTTCATGTTTCAGTGTGCTACAGTTTGTTGTGGGTTATTATTGTCATTCAGTAACACAAGCTTACTTCAAGTTGCCTTGAAGGACAGGAGCTCATCTTTACAGACTGAGACGATTGAAGGTCAAATATTATTTACATATTTACTAATACAAATCACGGCAAGAGGTTTCCAATATGCGCGCCCCTGAGTGACGTCTTTAGGCTACTTCCTGGTCAGAGAGCACCTGTCCATCAAAAGCTCACTATCCAATCAGAGTAGATCACTGTTAACACCGCCCCCACGAGAAGTTTGTGTCAAAACATCAAAAGAAAAACTGTGAAGCATAAGCGTAATCTGTGGCAATGCAATCAGAATCCACAATTTGCGAAAACGAATCTTTGAAAAACATTAACAAAGAATGAAGCATATTTGAAGAGCCTTTTAAATTTGTGCGACTGAGTTCTTTTTTTTTTTTTTTTCATACTGTTTTTCTTCTTTTATAATGGCATATTTTTGATAATTTCTGAAAAAGTTACGTTCAGTTTTATAAAGTTTCGTTCATTTTTATTGAAGCAGATGTAATTCCATAGGCCTCTTGTTTGTTATTTTAAAAGAGAAAAACTTTAATTAAACAAAAAATGCTCCAAGCATTTTTGTAAATTTTTTTTCATGGCTGCAACAATATGTATGTATATATACATATGTATATAAAATAAATAAAATTCACCAGAATTCTAAACACTGGCACCTGTGCACAATTGTCCCATCAGATCACCTCCACATAAAAACACACCTCAGTCACTCAGTTGTCCGATCTCGTAGGTGCATAGCGGAACCTCTCCTGTTGTTAAGCTACTTGTATTGACTCACTACAAACCTTGCTACTTACCTTTCATTGACTCCTTCTCCTCGACCCCTGTGGTTCTCCAGTGTCTCTCCCGAGTGTCTCCTGTGACCCATTCTCCAAGGTGTGTGCAACGTGTCTGTTCTCTTGGTCACCCCACCGACGGCTCTGGAAATCCCCATCCTATTCCTATTACCGGAACCAGCTTCATCAGTTTACCATATGCTCTGCATCTCTCCCATACTCTGCTCAAAACACCCACAATAAACTTTAACTCGCTTTTACCTTCTGCCCCAGTGTCCGTGTGTTACACAAACATTACCAGTTAAACATTATAGTCTCATCTTCACATACTGACAATAAAGCACCACTCACACACCATTAAAACTCAAATTCAAGTAAATTCTTTATCATTTAATAACATTTATTTTCCACCCTGACCCGCTATTCAACCAAAGCAGTAAACATTTGCAGTCATTGGTTGATAAGACCCATTATATAGGTCTTCAAAATGGCTAATTTAGCTTGTTCAAATATGAAATTTGCCAAAATACACTGTTCTTTGTTTGTTTTCGAATACTTGCATTCATAAATTAAAAATACATCTTTTTAAAACAAAAACCTAAATCCACAGTATTCTTTCGAATACTGTAAACAGTGGCACTAGCCTGGAATATTCAGCAAAAACATGAAACACAGTGTCTGGTTTGGTACAAAAATACAGGGTGATTAAACAGACATTCTGAACTTGGAAACAAAACTATTTGTAGTTAACAAACAGTGCAATATTCTCCACTGCAAATCTCCAGAGCATTTGGGAAGTGAACCTTTATACAATAATCTCCAAGAAGGAGAAAGATCATCAGAAACCTTTAGATGTTCCTTCCATTTTGTATCACATCTATGAGTAATATCTTCAAAATAATCAATATTTACACACATTTCATAAAAGTCAGTTTTTTTTCCAACAGCTTGAAAATCAAGCACTTGTATCCCCTTGAACTTCAACAACTTCCCCTATTTGTCACTGTCTGTGCAACCCTTTGGGGACAAAAATAACTTAGGGAAGTAACATTGCATCAATTACAATGAAAAACATACAAAATGTAGGAATTGGGAAGAAAAAGCAGCTTTCAGAGCGTTTATTAAATGTTCCACCATCTTGACAGACCTAAAACCCACTTGTTCATAAATTTCAATTGTTGGTCTCCATTTTCTGGAATCGATATCAATCAGATGTGCAACTTTTGTCAAACACTTCTCCATAAATGTTTTAACAATGATGTTAGATGTAGGGCTGCTCAATTATGGCAAAAATCATAATCACAATTATTTTAGTCAATATTGTAATCATTATATAATAATCATTTATATGAGTGATTTATTTAAAGATAGTGATACATATCAAATATGTATTTCCTGTAAATAAGGTTGCTACAATCATTATATCGGCACTGTTTACTTCACTGGTTTGCACTCTATCTACCATGTGCTGCTTTACTTGTCTTTCTTTTTAAATGACCTATTTGTATAGTTGTACTTTATATTTTATTATCTGTATTTAATGTTCTACTGTTAGTGTTATCTTTATGCTCCAAGGGTCTGAGAGTAACGCAATTTCAATTCTCTGTATGCATGTACTGTACATGTGGAAGAATTGACAATAAAGCAGACTTGACTTGACTACATTGTAGGGACCAGCGGAATTTCAAACAAACAAAAAGTCCTCAAAATTATTGAAAATAAATAAACTGTCAGTAATAAAAAAGCAAAGGAACAAATACAATAGAATAAAAAGATACAAACTAAACAAACTGTGCTTTAAGGTTTTTTTTTTTTTATGCAAGTCTCAAGCGGTTTGATTATTTCGTTTATTTACTATACCATTTATTATTAATGTCTTATTTCAGTTTAAGTTTGGCTTTAGTTTTGTATTTATTGCAGTTCATATGAAAAGATTCATGTAGTGTACCTTACGAAAAATAACCCATAGTTTTTTGGCATGTTGACTACCGTTTGTATAACCACACATTTACTACAAATACCATGGTTAAACTATGGTTAATATAGCAGAACCATGGTTAATTTGTGGTTACCATGGTTTAACTATAGTAATTATGGTTTTTTGGTTTTATTTGTAGGAAAATGGTTAATTTTCATGAGGGGTGGTACCGAAAATGAATAATCAAATTTAAAATAAAATATAGCCTGCTGTCACTTTAAGAGCCACACGGATCCAAATTACTGTTACAAGCGTATTTTCATTCTCAACTCTTTACATTAATTTATTACATGACCGACGAATGTATACATGAATAAACACCAAGCGCAGCATTTTGACACATTTTTGCATGTGCTTGACCGATTTAGCTTAAAGATGACTTTAAGGCCCAATCCCAATTCTACCCCTTAGCCCTTCCCCTTTCCTGTCTCGATTCTCTTTAGGTTGGAGGGGTAAGGGTAAGGGTAAGGGGAAGGGCCAGATAGCCCTTCAAACCAAGATTTTTCAGGACCACACTTCAAATGAAGGGGTATGAATTATCTCGGTGGCATGGCTGCTACAGCTATCAAAAAGACACAAACATTTATTTTATTTATTCATTTATTTATTTATAAGGAACCATGCACAATTTTTAACATAAAATTCACATTTCATGCATTGCAGAGGAATGTAAGCTTTTTTGGCATAAGTAAATATTTTAAAAAGTAATCATTTTAAAAAGTCACAAATTATTTATTTACTTCTGCATAATAAAAACTCTCCTACAGTTCATTCAGTCACCATCAGTCGCAACTCATACGCATCTATTTAAAGTTTACGTCACTCACTGGAGACAGATTGATTTTACTGATTTGCATGGGAAATTGGGCTTTTATGGATGAACAAAAGCACAACGCTGCAAAATGGGAAGGAATGGGGAACAATAATCATTTTATCTCGATTATTGGATTTACCTAATCGTTGGAGGCCAAAATCGAAATCGAATAATTTTTTCGATTAATTGCACAGCTCTAGTTAGATGTACAAACATTACCACCAAGATAGGGTTTATAACATAATGGTTCATTCAGGCAAAAGTGGTAATTTTCTTATCAAAATCCTTTAAGAATGATCCAGACATTTTAAACGGAGACATAGAAGTTTACATTGGATATAAAATTCCAACTATACTGGGACATCAAAAACAATTGTTTGTCAGGGGAAAACCACCAAAAGTTTAAAGCAAAACAAAGCCAAAAGACACCCATGGTGTAGAAAGCTCCCTATTATTAAGTAAAGTCTGAGTAACTTTCAGGCTCTTAGCTTTAACTTTGTCTGCTAAATTGATCGACCCCTGACCTCCTTCAAGTAAATAATTGCAGGGGGAAACGGTCCCTCCAAAAATCAACAAAAATCTTTTGCAGATGTTGCAATAGGATTTTCTGGTGGATCGAGTACATTTAACCGATGCCACAGCATAGATGCTGCCAAGTTATTAATAATAAGCACTCTAGCCCTATATGAGATTTAGGAGAATCCACCTCCACTTATGTAAACGGCCAGACACTTTGTCAATTAAACCTTCCCAATTTTTCTCCATATGATGGATTTTCCCAATGAAATCCCCAAGCACTTTAAACCCTTCCTCATGGACCTCTATTACATTAATCTACTCTGAACTCAACTCTTGCTGCGTGATTACAGGCATGTAATTTTCGTAAGCTGCTATCTCAGCAATCTCCACTTCACTGTTGCTGAAATCATCCAACAGGGATCCTCGCCTTGCCTAGCTCAGACAAACTACACTCACGGCCACTAGACAATCTTCTAATCTTCTGCAAAAGAGAGAGAGAGAGAGAGAGAGAGAGAGAGAGAGAGAGAGAGAGAGAGAGAGAGAAAGACAGGCTCCAGACAGACTCAGCCTGAGAATTTTGATAAGTTGTTGGACAAGGACCTAAACTTGAGGCCTCCTGCTAAAAATTATTAATAGAGGTCCTTTGTTCCCACCAATCGCTGCACAATTTAAGGTTATTTATGATGAGAAAGCATGTCAGTGCTAGCCCTCCCGGAACCCATAGAGATTTCATTGCAGGGCCTGCAGTTCAGAAAGAAACAATCAATCTTTGTATGGAAGTCTATGAGAACACTCTGGGCAATTCTTGGTCAGAGTGAGATCGCACAAAAAGGGGAGGTGACATGATGTTGATTGAACTATAGATCCAGAGGCAGAACAGTCATAGCTAGAACAACAACATGGTTGAATATGATATAAAAAATAACAACCTCTTTTGCACCTGGATGGTGTGTCACCTTGTCGTCCTAATGAAGAAACTGCACAAGTGAAATGTTTTAGCATAGTGACAGACATAGTGTGAGGAAAAGGAGTTTGTCAGATTTGTGGCTACTGCACAATGAAAAAGAGGAAGTTCCATTTTTAAGACAAACAGGAACTTTTCAGGGCTGATTTAAAGATTTGAGTGAAACATAATTTTCTGAACTTTGTATCACATCTGATTAAATCTACTGCTTCAAGAGCTCCTACAACAGTCAATATACTCATTGCTTAAAGCATTTTTCTCCTTTGTAAAGGTAAAGGGTTGCACATTTCCCAGCTGTGCACTGAAAATGGTTCTTGCTCAGTCTTCTAGTGCAGATTTATTAATTTTTCTTGCTTGTCTTGTTTTCTTGTTTCTTGTCTTTCTGCAGGGTTTCCTCAAATGGGGATTTATTCTGACATTCTTGGTGAGCTTTTTAATTTTTAAAACCTATTCTTGGGTCATCAGAGGCCTTTGTTTCATTACCCATGATGGCATGTGATGCTCTGAGAATCAAGGAATGACACAAAACAGACTATAAGTTCATTTGTTTTCTTCCACTGTAATCAGAAAACATGGACATGCATAAACCATTCAGCATGACCACACACTCATTACATGCAAAAGTAAATTAAAAAAAAGGTATTCACTGACTTTACCTGGGTTTATTTTAGATTGACATTTGCTTTTAGGTTTTATATAGTGTTGAGCATTCCAAATTATACATTTTTATAAATTTTAGTTTAGTTTTTTTTTTATTCCCATGTAGACTGACAGTTACTATAGCAATAAAGTGTGCATTCTTGATGAGTATTACACACATTTTCTTGATGAATGTAAACGATACATCTTTATTTTCACATATAACCCCCCCCCAATATTTTAGGTTAATAATAAAAAAAAACATTGCTTACTATGTTTGCTTTGATAGGACTTGCCAGTAAATATATTTGTGTGTTTTCTAATTCAACTTGACCAATGTTCTCATTAGTTTCCCAACTAGATAAAAAAAAAGTTTGAAGTTGGCTTGAAAAAGCCTAGCCAGAAAGTTTGAAGTACTGTAGCCTAGTTTTAAAAGTTTTCCGTTTTCAGTTTGAAATAGTTAAGTATAAACAAAATAGTTTTAATTTAGTAGTTTTAAAAGATAAAATATAAATGTAGCAAAAAAAAAAAAAAAAAAAAAAAAAAAAAAAACAGCTAAAGCTGAAAAAAACCCCTGCTTAAACCAGTTGATTCAGCAAAAAACAAAAACAAAAAAAAAACAGCTGATTAATTAAACACAGCACAACAATACAAATAAATAGAAACTGCAAACAACCAGCCAATTATATATATATATATATATATATATATATATATATATATATATATATATATATATATATATATATATATATATATATATATATATATATATATAAAGGTAAACCCAGCTGATTTTGTGAGAAAACAGCAACTAAAACCTGGTAAAACCAGCTGGTCAGGCAAGTTTGGAATGATATAAGGATGTGTAAACTATTTAAAAAAAAGTTTTTTTGCTAAAATATCTCTTTTGCCACCAATAATGTAATTTGAGTTTTTAATAGCAAGTCTGTATGTGTGCAGCTTCAAGAGACATAACAAACTCAGTCTTCTTGTTCTCCATTTACATTGTTTCTTTCATTGTTTCATATTCTCTTCATTTCAAAGTTTGTCAAGTCAAGTACACATTCATTGACTCTTAGATCTGAACTTAAGCTCTGATGCTCTTCAGCACAGCATCCCCAAATACGAGAAATGAAATAAGGGTTTTAATTCTCAGAGAGTTGTGGTATTAAACGTACTTCCTGTTGTTTTGTCAGGCAGTTTATATCTCTGGTTTGCGTTAAAGTTCAGTCAGTCATTCAGTCAGTCAAGGCACAATAGTCACAATCTAACAGATAAGGTAGGCTCTCTTTCTTTTAAATACTTTGTGTAATAATTATTAAAATTGTGGTAAAATAAATGGACATTTGTTCTGATGATAAGAATATATGAATCTATCTATCTATCTATCTATCTATCTATCTATCTATCTATCTATCTATCTATCTATCTATCTATCTATCTTATTTTATGAGTAATTAAATGTGATGAATGAGAAAATTCTAAATAAACATAGCAGTCATTTCATATATTTAAACACATTAATATCATACAATTAATTTCCATTTCATTTATCTCATGTTTGATTGCTTATGGATTATTGCAGTTATGTTTTATCTGATTTGTAAAACACTTTGGTCAACGTCCCCTTTTTTAAAAACGTGCTATATAAATAAAACATAATCTAGCGTGTGATTCATATTAGAGACACATTTATCATTCTTTCTTTAATTATCATCTCCTTTTCTTTGCAAAGTATTGTTTGCTCAAATACATATTTCTAGAGAACTGAAAATAATGGTGTTAGACTTGTATTAGACTTGGTATTCTCTGGATTCACTTCAAGTAATCACTGATTACTATTATTGTTATTCTCATATCAACAAATATCACTGGCCAACATCCTTCATTATCTACTGATTCCACTTGCATCATTATGATCAATAAATTATAATTCTTCAGTTCCAATTATTATGTCCAGGGAAGCAGTGTGTCACGTTTCATTTGAGAAAGCATTAGGAGACACAGTAAAATTCTTCAAGATATAGCATTTAATCATCAACAGGCATACACAGGACCTAAAAAATTTGACATTTAACGGAGGGCCGAGAACTAAACACAGGCAACACTATTTGAACACATGACACAGTGGGACACACCTGGGAAAAAAATGAACGAATAAATGACACACAGCTGGAACCAAATTAACTAAACGGGGAACTAACAGAGTTTAGGACAGGAACAGGAAACATGACCAAACTTGTTATTTTGGTATCATTGAGATACTATTGTAGTGTTTTATTCTTTTTTTTTTTTTATAATAAAAATAATAAACAATGTTCCATAATTTTAAAGTTATAGTGATGTTAGTTGTGTTTTTGTCATTTGTGAATGTCAAAAATCTGAATACATAGTTTTCATGAAGTTTTATGAGTTTTATTTTATTTTTAGTTCAAGAATTCATCCTTACATCTAATCTGAAAGCGAATAGTAAGCATATTTTGGCGTGCTGTCCTTGGGGAGGGGTCCGGGCCCGGAGAATAGCCCAAACCCAAAAAACTCCCCCATCCCTAATTTGGGATAAAATAGATTAGAAGTGAGGAGTTGGGGTGGAGGACGGATGCCGAAAATACGTCGTGGGCAGGAGGTAGGAAGGCTGGATCTATATATAAACTTGTTGTGCTAGTTAAGATGGTTAGCTAAACGAGATGCACCTTTGCCAAATTGGATGATTATCTGATCGTGCTCCTCCTGAACTTTGTTAATAAAACACCATTTCACGAGTTCACCCTTACATCTAATCTGAAAGCGAATAGTAATCATATTTTGGCGTGCTGTCCTGGGGGAGGGGTCCGGGCCCGGAGCATAGCCCGAACCCAAAGAACTCCCGAAAAGAAGCTTAAAAGGCATAAGACAACAGCCAGAGAGCTAAATTTAGTTGCCCCCCAAAATATGCATGCTGAGAAAAGCACAGAGCAACAGGGAGAGCCCGTGCAGAGTTCGACGAGAGCTGTGGCTCGCAAAGTCTTACTGGCGAGCCCTCCGTGCCGCTATGAGAGGAGCACAATGCCGGATATCAAAAATGAGCGACTCTTGCTGCATCCAAAGGGAGCTGCGGCTCTGCAGCAATGGAAGGGAGAGTCCCTTTGTGGCGGAGTACGAAGCACGGTTTGATGCTACTGATGGAGGTCTCCCATTGCGACCAATGGGAGCCAGCTGCTGTACCTCATCGGGGGAAGATCCCTGGCCCCCATTGAGCATGCGACATAACTCAGACGGGGGGTTCACCCTGTGACCAAAGGGAGCCATGGGTCTGCTTCACTGGAAGGGAGAGCCCCGTCAGATGCTGAATAGGCAAAAAGATTCGAGGTGTGGTTTGATGCGTTGGATGGAGGTCTCCTACTGGGACCGAAGGGAACCAGCGGCTCTACTCAACCGGGAAGGAGATCCCAGTCCACCACTGAGCATGCAACATAACTCAGACGGGGGGTTCACCATGCGACCGAAGGGAGCCGTGGGTCTGCTTCACTGGTAGGGGAGCCCCGTCCGATGCTGAGTAAGCAAGAAACCCGACTGATGGAGGGACTCTCGCTGCATCCGAAGGGAGCTGCGACTCTGCTGCATCAGAAGGGAGAGCCCCCTTGCGACTAGATATGAGGTGTGATTTGATGCATCGGATGGAGGGCTGCCACAACGACCGAAGGGGGCCTGTGGCTCTACTACACTGGGAGGGAGAACCCCGTCTGCCACTGAGCATGCAGTGCAACTCAATAACACACGAAAGGATCACACTGCGATCGAAGGGAGCTACTTCCCTGCTGCACCAGAAGGGAGAGCCTGTCCGATGCTGAATAGGCGAGGAGATTTGCAACGATGGCCGGAGGGCCCTTACTTTGACCAGAGAAGCGATAACTGGCTGCATTGGGAGGGAGAGCCTCTGATTAATCAAGTAAACAACATGGGTTAAAACGCTGAAATTATTATTTTTATTTTTAAATGTCTGATGACCAATGACCTCTATCTGATTTTGTGAGAGGCCCTTTTGAGCTGCTGAAGTTGCTGCCCCGATGTGAAATGAGTGGCTGGGAAATTTTTCTGCGGGTAAGCCTGATTGAGCAAGGATCAGTTTATAAGGGTTTTTGGAACCAAAAGTCGTTGACGAAGAGAGGGTCCAGCACAGATTTAGTTTGAATGTTCTGGAGTTGGACATAAAAAAGAGAGCCTGATGAGGCTGAATTTGAGAATGGAGATTTTTTTTTTTTTTACGTGTTTTTACATCCTTTCCTGTCTTGATCCATCTTACTTTATTTAATGAAGTAAGCGATAGTATTGTTTCAGAGATTGTCAGGTGGAGTTTGGAGTTTAATTTAGGGGTTATTGCAATTTCTGAAAATCTCAGAAAACAGAAAAAGCCAATAAATACATGACATCTACAAATTTCTGCGAGAATCTATTTTTTTGTTATTATTTTATATATATATATATATATATATATATATATATATATATATATATATATATGTTTACATGGATGCAGCTGAAGCCGCCGGGTTTGCATCAGGGAAATTGTTTTGTTTAAGAAGCCTCCCAATGGAAACCTCAACAAGACTCATGCCTGTATCACACATAATCTGTCTGCAGTGCATATGCAGTCCGTGTGCGTTACGTATGTGGTGCAGAAGCAGCACGGACTCATACTCATTGTGCTTTCACACAGGACGCGTTTGCAGTCCGCTACTCGGTACGTAAACGATTACTGCACTGCTGCAGATGCACCACTCCTGGAACGCACTGACGAACTGTAACCGCCTGAACGCTGGAATCTGTTAACATGGGTGAGTAAAAAAAATATGAAATGCAAGCGCACTGCAGACGGAGTATGTGTGTAACAGGCATAAGGTTGTTTGCACCTTGTGCAATGTGGAATTAGTTAACAGCTTTCTCAAGCACACACACACACACACACACACACACACACACATATATATATATATAGGTCATAAGTGCATATTATTTATTAGTGTCCCTGTTTAACTCTCAGGTTAATGTATAGAAACTCTATATAATTATGTGACAGTGTAATTACTGTCTCTCCAGTGCCCTAGACAAAAATTATTGTAAATGCAAAAAAATCAATATTGTTTTTTCCTCTTCAGTTTCTAGAGACCAGTCCATCATGGATGTGCTGACAGGACTTTTTCTCTACTGGCTTCATAGTATGATGTTAAAGCTTTCTTCCCATTATATGAATAAATGAATTTATTTGAAATATTTTTTCTATTGAAATGTTTTAAAAGTTTATTAAAGGAATATTTCACCCAGAAATGAAAATTTACTGTTAAATTCCCATCAGGCCATTCAAGATTACATTTTTCAGTGGAACAGTAAAGAGGATTTCCATGGCTACCATCACTTCAGAGTCAAAAAGGCAGATACAAGAACAATAAATGAATCCTCTTAACTCCTGGCAATTTATTGAGGTCTTATGAGGCAAAAGGATCAGTTTGTATGAGAAACTGAACATTATTAACAACATTGTTACATAATCCAGCCTCAGGCAAACGGTCCTACAGGCTCACGCTCATTATGTACTGAACAGTACATTGTGCATATGAAAAAAGAAAATTTCAAATAATGTTCTTTCACAAACTGATTGTTTGCTTCATAAGACAAAGTGATTGTAGCTCTGGACTTGCATTTTATGAATTACTAAGTACCACTGGGTTCAACTAAAAAATACTTTACTGTTGTACTGAATGAAGAAAGTCACCTGCATCTTGTGTTGATTAATAAATCAACAGCATTTTTTTTGTAAAAATTATTTATCTATTTGAAATCTGAATTTTTCAGTAATTTTATACTTACTGTTTTGCAGTTTTTTGCACTGGCGTGTTTGCTGATGTCTGGAAGGTAACTGTAGAGTCTGAAATGCAGGCTCTGGTCTCATCTTGTGTCGTGTTGCCCTGTTCATTCAAATACCCCGTTCAAGAACAGCCATCTGATCGTATTAGAGCTATATGGCACATGAAGGACAACTGGGATGATATTATTTTTCACAAAGACACTACGAGGGTTAAAGACAGTTTCAAGGGTCGTACAAACCTGATTGGTTCACTGGGTGGTTCCAACTGCTCCTTGGAGATTGATGAGGTCAAAAACCACGACAACGGGCCGTATTGTTTCAGGGTGGAATTAGAAACATCTAAAAAAACCAATTACTCCTTTGTGGAAAACTGTGTGTCGATTAAAATGATCGGTAAGTTTGCTTTTGGGCTCTCAATCTGTGATCACAACAACTAAAGAGGACACAAAATAACTGCCCAAAATGTGAATCATTCCAAATCATTTACAGAGCAAGCATCAAAACCAGAGATGCAGGCTGAGCAGTCTGTGCAGGAGGGTGAACCTGCCGTCTTCACATGCTCTGTCCGGCACACCTGTCCATCCCACCAGCCCACTCTCACCTGGAACCACACTGGAAAAGTCATTATGAGCTACAAGGACATTGGTCATGGAAACTGGGAAACACAGTCTGTACTGACCTTCACCGCTCAAAAAGAGGACGATCACAGCCCTGTCGCATGCACAGTTAAACACCATGGGAATGTCAAGGGAGAAATGACAGCAACTCACCGTATCTTTGTGAAAGGTATCACAATAAAACTATTCTGTGTAATTAATGTTTATATTATTAGAAAATTATTTCTAGGTTATTATGATAAAAATATTATATTAATAAAAATAACAATAATTACAATTATTATTATTATTAGTTGTATTATTGTTAATATTTACTTTTACCAGAACAAGCAACTCTCAGTCACATCCTCATTCCAACCATCTCTGGTCTTGGAGCTGCTCTTTTGGTTGGAGTACTGTGTTTCCTCATTGTCATGAGATTCAAGTGAGTCTGGAACTAACTTATAAATAGCATAAATATAATTGACTTATATATATATATACACACACACACACACACAAACATTATCAAACATGTTGTACACTGTGAATAAACACAATGTACAAATGAATAATTTATGTTAAAAGACTGCACTTCTGTGTGAGGATTTGAGAATGCATTATGACATTCTTGTATGTTTCAGTGATTTTAAATATTTATTTATCTATTTTTATATCTTAAATCATTCCCAGGAAGCGCATTGCAGATCTTGAATCCAGAAATGACAATGGGTGAGCATTACCAGCGGTTCTACCTCGGAACATTATTGTTCCTCAGTCTGACTTTAAAATTGTTTTTAAATGAGGCTTTTTTGAGTCTTTTTTATTTTATTTTTAATTTTTGTATAGAAAATGAATAGAAGATGCATACGAAAGAAATATCAAATTAATTGTGCTATTAATATGTTACAATATAACAAAATGTATTAGTAATTTTTTTTTTCTATTATAAAAAGATATAAAGACAGATATTAAACTATGGTCTATGATGGTGTGATATTTTAAACAAGAGCATCTTTGTTTAAAGATGCTTCCTGCTGATAAAAGCACACAGATCTGTTTTCAATATCTAATAACACAGTTCCTAATTGGAAAAGTTAAAACACGACAATAAAACATGACAATAAGACACCATACGTCAACAATGTAACTGAAAGTATAAATCATCATAACTGTTTTACTAAGTCTTAAATGTATTTTAGAATGCGGAGACGACTATCAAGACTGTCTCGCAGGTAATCAGTATATATATATGATTGTTTTTAAACTGCATTGCATTGAGTAGCCTCCATCAGTTATGAATGATCTTGTCATCTTGTCATGTGATCACCAGGTTTCGTTCAGGTGACAGCGGCAGTGTTCCTGGTGGCAGAGAGCAGAGGCAAGTACACCACAGCGTCTAATGTGTTCTTCTGCAACAAACCAGAACATAACAGATCTATTTGATATTTGCTTTTAAAGTTGACGTAATTTTCAAAAGTAATAGCACTTAAAGTTTAAAGGGTTTGTTCACCCAAAAATTAAAATTAGCCTTGAAGTCATCCTAGGTGTATATGACTTTATTCTTTCATATGATTATGAAAGAATACAGTTATTTTAAAAATGGTCTTTGATCTTTCAAGCAGATTTATGCATTGTTCTGCATTAGGGCTGGGCGATATATCTAACGATATGATCATGTGCACCTAGTCTGTAAATCTGGTTCCGTGATTACCGCTAAATCGTCATCACCTGCTTTTAAATGGAGAGGCATTTAATAGACAGTGCTGTAGATCACTGACAAGCTACGTAATATTACGTTCATTATCCAAGATGAATTGCCTTCGATAATGAACGCGATATTGTGTAGCTTGTCAGTGATCTATGGCTCTGTCTATTAAATGCCGCTCCATTTGAAAGCAGGTGATGGCGATTTAGCGATAATCAGGGAACCGGATTTACTGACTAGGTGCGCATGATCATATCATTATATATATCGGCCAGCCCTATTCTACACTTATTCACTATTATTCTACATTATTCTACATCCATATTCCTACCTCTGTTCTACTACCTTACTAACCATTAATAAGCAGCAAATTAGGAATTATTGAGGGAAAAATAGTGAATGAGTGTTCCCTATTATAATGTGTTACAGTACATGTGCTGCTTACAGTATCTTTAATTATTAAAAGAGTGGCCACATAGCTGTTCTAAAGAAGTCTATATACAGCCCAGAATACAGCATTAGTTTTTAAATAGATAGACATGTTACACTATACTGTTTCACAAGATGTTAAATTAACACTTTTCAATGTCTATCATTGAGCTGTGCTTGGTAGCTGTCAAATATTAATCTGTAAATGACGATATGACTAGATTAAATATAACAATGAATTTTTTTATAAAGTGACAAAAAAAAAAAAAAAAAAAAAAGTGAAAGTGACGTGACATACAGCAAAGTATTAATATGTTGCTGATCCTAAACACTTATGTCTACTTTTTCCTTTATTTTCAAGGAGAGGTCAAGGGCATCAATTTGACAGGAAATTTTACGTTAAGTAAGTATCTGCATGTTTATTATAGATGAGTACCGTATTTGTAAATATATATATATATATATATATATATATATATATATATATATATATATATATATATATATATATATATATATATATATATATATATAAATATATATATATATTTCAAGGATTATTTACCAGATTTGGTTTATCAAAGTATTATACGTCAATAAAAGTGGAGGTCTGATGACAATAATTTTTTTTGTGAATGTTTATCCTGTAAAACAGTAAAGCATGGCCCTAGCAAAGCCAATGTCATGGGTTCGCTTCTCAGAGAAAGCATGAACTGATGAAATGGCATATAATGGAAATGTATGATTATATAAACAGAATGAATATATAAAAATGTTTTTTCCTTCCACATCTGACAATTACTTCAATATACCTTAGTTTTTTTGTTGTTTTTTTGTCATTACTGGAGTATGACAGAGGTTTCTGAATCTTAACAGGGCAAACAACATATGTACAGTGTCAGGAAACAAGCCTTTCTCCAAAGCTCGAATGCCTTCACCAAAGAGGTATGAAGCATATCTTACTGATTGAAAAGAATTTACTACAACATATTGTGTAATTTGATTTGTATCAATGTTTTATTTTAATTACATTCAGAATGTCTTTGTACCCTCCTCCACTAAAAAATAAATAAAAATAAGCCAACTGCTGTGATCAATGTATTTATTTATTTAAAAATTATTTTTCACATGATTCACCTAAGTGTGGCCAAATCATATTCTGTGAGTACATACTTTATCATAACTTTTCCATTACTAATCTTTTTGGTATTGTTAACATCTATTGCTTAGATCTTGATTTCTTGTTGTTCATACATTTTATCTCATTACTCTTAACTGTAATTTGATATTTCATATTAAATCTGATTTCTGTATTTTTCTTTTCCATTAAGGATTCCAATTATGATGATGATTACATCAACACAGCAGACCTTCATATGAAATTATATGAAAATGACATATTTTAGATGAACACAGTAGACTTGACATCAGGGGAGGAGCCTGTTCTATAACTAAGTGTCGCTTTTTAAGCCTGACCTAAAATGCCTACACATGCATATTCTACAGTATTGCTGTATTTACATATTGCTATGATGTTTACATTGCATAAAATAATTTACATAATAGTTATAATGCTAAATATTTTAATATGTGAGAAAAAATTTGAACTTTTAGCTGGAGTTAATATTGTCTTGTCCTGGAATTTTTTCCCATTATGGCATCATATATTTACAATAAAAGATTACCTCTGCAGAAGCAGACCAACAGCTACCTCTATATTATTGCCTCTTTACATCCACCCTCTGAAATGCACATGTAGTTAGAGAAGAGGAAAGGCTAGAGGGATGCAGACACAGGATTACTCCAACAAAACCATAGAGAGATGCCTCTGTGGAGATTTGATAAACTTCTGTGTGATTCTAACAGCTTATTTAGCCAATCAAACCATTGAGCATTTACTTGAATTTCTTGAATGGGCCCCACCTAAAAAAAACAGACTGCTATACAGAGGGTCAAAACCAGGATCGAAAATAGCCTATTACTTCTAAATTGTTAGTTTTTTTCTTGATAACAAAATAAGTGGACCCTATGGAAGCAAAGGTGGTTTCAGGATAGAATTTTCATTAAGCAGAATGTCATATCTTAAATTCTGGACGTTTCTTAGTCAAAGAATGTACCTGCTTTTTAAAATCACTTTTGAAATGAGTTACAAAAAATAACCCATGAATAAACAACCAATCTATCATTTGTATATTCACAACTGTCTAGATCAAGACCAGAACATTTGATCTGTTACCTCATTTAGCAATACCACCACATTACAACTTTCTAAACACAACTAAAAAGTATTTACATGTATCTTAGGGGATTTTTGTGATTCAGTTACTTATAACACCTCATCAAATCAATTTAACAACTGTCAAAGTTTAGCATGTAAAATGTACCATACATCCCTAAACTTACTTAACCAGAGTGATGACTGATGTTGTTTTATTCTTTATTTGCATCTAAAGGGTTTGTCTTAGCTTTAATTAGCAGACTGACTAAAATGTGATGCAAGACTAGGTGTGACAGCCTTATTTGGAAGAAAATAAAATGTTCCTCTCTGACACTCTCTGAGTCATAGAAAAAAGCGTTCACGCCTCCTTTTATAGGTTCTGCTTCATATAACTGTGTAGAGTTTTTGTCTCCACATTTCGCAGCGTTTGGCATAGAACTTTTCTATCCAATCCATTTGTTTGTGAATGAGACTTCTTTAAGAAGATAAGAATAAAAATAAAAGTATATTACATTTTATTTAAAAAATGCTTTAAGGTTTAAATATCCATACATTTTATAAGGTCATACTTCCGGGTTCTAGTGTGGACTCTACTTGCTGTATTTTGGCCAGCTGTAGGCTATTATCTATTAAGCGAGCAGGGCAAATCAGAATAAGTGAAATTTTTCAGGTAATTTTTAACCACCAACTGACATTTGTCCACTCAACATTTTTTTTTGTTTTTGTAATCGCTTTGGATGTACACAATATTGAGAACATGTGCAGAGAATATGTGGCTAGAAACAAAAATAAATACTTTCGAAAAGTTTGCTTAATCTCCCTGCCATTAATGTTCTCCAACTTTTGTTCCACAGGTGTTCTGCTGTTTGATCATGTCATAGATCATGTTCATTCTACTACACATCATACCCACCCAAAGACCCACGTAGAGTTGTGTGGTATCAGTCTCTAGAGGTTATCCTTTAGTTTGCAGTCTGTTGATTGAAAACCTGGAACTGTTCTACCATGGAGAGAAATTATATGCATGGATTGACCCTGAAAACGTTGGATGGTGCACCTTCACATTTTATACCATCACCTCAACTATTGTTGTTGACAGTATGTATATATTATTGTGGTGGAGACTCCAGAGACTCTGGAGTTTGGTTAGACATCATACACAGGTAAGCAATCAGTAACAGTGTTAGAATAACGCTTGGTAAGGCAGATGAACTGGAAATAATTTGTGATTCGGACATGGACAGGTATCAGTTTAAATGAGAGTCAAACAGGAAGTGAAAGCAGAGGGAGTGGAGCACGGTTGGTACTTGGGTGAGGGCTCCCTCTGCTGGCTTGGTGTTACAGGTGGTCAAAATAATCATAACAATAGACCCATTGATTTTCTTCTAACAAATTTTTGGGTTTAAACTGATATGATGCATTGATTCCAATGTTTATGTCAATTGTAGCACAGCCACAGCAGCCCAGCATTTATATTTATGGAGGTGAAAGGACGGGTGACACAGTTACAGTTGCCTGTTCAGCTTTCCACACGTGTCCATACACAGGGTTGCCAACTCTCATGCATCTGGCGTGACACCCACGCTTGGACTCCAGCGTGAGATTGATCCTGAAAGCGTGAGTGTCATGCCAGATGCGTGAGAGTTGGCAACCCTGCATAAAGCAAACCAAAAATACCTCTGAATGGTGTAGAAATACAGTATATTAAAGACAATCTGTGGAAAATCACTTTGACACGAACAGGTGTCATAATGACAGAGCACTCAACTATTAAGTGTTCAGTAACACATTATGGTGGCATAACAGTGACAGCTACAAAAGACAAAAATGCAGAATGTGAGTAAACACCATTATGTAGCTATAAGTTCACTATCAATGTCACAGTGGAACCTATTACAAGTATTCAGTTCAATTTCAGGTGTTCATCATAAGATAACGATTGAGCCTGAACTGGCAGATGTCACAGAGGGTGTCACAAACAACTTCATTTGTAGTGTCTACCATTCCTGCCAGAAAGAGAATCCAACCATCACATGGAACTATGAGAACATGCAGGTCACAACAAGTACAAAATTCAAAATTTATTTTGAATCTGCAAAAGCAAGAAACAAATGATGTGCTGACTGCCATGAAGATGGTGAAGATTATAAGGCCTGAAAAAGATATGCAATTCAAGTATATGAACACAGAGACTTTGATGTGTGAAAGCATGTGTGCAACCAAATGTTCACATACTCGCATGAAGTATGATTTTATCTTTCATGGTGAACAAATATTGATAAAAATTGTTTTGTGGTTTCAGGAGTGATGATATAATATCTCTACAACAGAAGAGAAGCTCCAAAATTTCTAGGTTTCTGAAGGAAATGGTCTTGGAAATGCTGTTCTAACACAAACTAGTCAGAGCTCAGGTACCACCCAAAATGCTGCCATTGCCAGTCAGAAAAAGAGAAATATATAAAGACAGGTTATCATCAAGTACTCAGACTTGACTGCAATGGTTGATCAAGTAACCAGTGATTGTAGTGACTTAAAAAAAGGATGAATTATTGCTGTCAAGTCTGAGTACTCTAGTACTTGTGCACATCCCTATTAAACACATATAAACAGTATTGGTCTGAGTACTCTATACTTATGCACATCCCTATTAAACACATATAAACAGTATTGAGATATGATATATACTGCATTGATATATACTGTAAATACAATGAACATTTTAATCATACATCTTGTCAAGTCTTCTTACTTCTGGATTTATATTTGTATTTTTATTATTATTGATTTATAATTGATAATATAATAAATGTAAGGATATCGATCTGGAAGAAATGGGGCCATAAAAAACCTATTCATCAGTTGTTCTTTGAAGAACCTATAAAAAGGATTTGTCGTAACAGAAAAATTGCTTTATGGCACCAAGAAAAACACCCATTCTTTAGATTAGATTAGATTCAACTTTATTGTCATTATGCAGAGTACAAGTACAGAGCTAATGAAATGCAGTTTAAAGAACCTTTCACAAAATGGTTCTTCAGGGAACCAAAAATAGTTATTTTATGGCATCAACGCATAACCCCCTTTTTGGTTCTTCATGGAACTTTTTTTTTTTTTTTTTTTTTTTATTGCAGAAGGTCATTTCTAAAAGAAGTGGATGCTCACAGAGTGCTATAACATATTTATTGAAAGTTGACTGGAATGAAAAAAGTGTGGGAGGAAAACGTTCACAAGCAACAGAGATGAACACAGCCTTGGAAAGGCTATCAGGAAAAGTTGATTTAAGAACTTGGGAGAGCTTCCCAAGGAGTGGAATAAAGATGGATTTTTTTTTTCCCCCGGAACTTTCCTGGTGGAAACGCGGCTAGAATGAACACATTAGGAGTTATCAAAAGAATGGGTGAACTTGGTGTGTGTCAAGAAAAAGAATGGAGACTTAAGAGTGTGCATGGATCCGAAAGATCTGAATGAAAACATAAAGTGTGAGCACTATCAAGTACCAAAACGCGAAGAAATAATGAATGAAATCATGTCAGGTGCCAAATATTTCATTAAGCTTGATGCCTCACAAGGGATTTTTGCAGATATGTCTAGACGAGGATAGCACAAAGTACTGTACCTTCAACATCCCATTTGGGAGATATTACATTCTTAGACTGCCTTTTGTAATTGTTAATGCTTCTGAAATCTTGCACAGAGTGATGGAAAACATCATTGAAGGACTTGGTGTTAGAGCATATATTGATGACATCATCATATGGGGATCTTTGCTTCAAGAGCACAACAGCAGATTGACCAGAATGCTGCAGAAAATCAGACTGAGTGGACTGAAACTAAACAAAAACAAATGTCAGTTTGGTGTGCAAGAACTTACAGTATATTTCTTGGGGAAAAATTGTCAATTCTAGGGATACATTCAGATGGTGAGAAGATCAATGTCATTCTCTTAAGAATGGAAAGTCCCACAGAAAGGAAAGGAGTGCAGCGCATCATGGTGATTTATGTAGGAAAGTCCATTCTGAATCTTTCTGAAAAAAAAAAAAAAAATCATGCCTACGAGAACATCTACAAAAGAAAACAGACTTTGTATGGACAGACAAACATTAGAGTGAATGGCAAAAGCTGAAAATAGCATTAACCTCTGCACCTGTATTACAAAAGTTTCCACAGATTCCTCCAAGAATGGTCTTGGTGCAGTTTTATTGTGAGTGTGAAGTGACATTCAGCCAAGTATGGTGACCCATACTCAGAATTTGTGCTCTGCATTTAACCCATCCGAAATGCACACACACAGAGCAGTGAACACACACACACACACTGTGAGCACACACCCGGAGCAGTGGGCAGCCATTTATGCTGCGGCGCCCGGGGAGCAGTTGGGGGTTCGATGCCTTGCTCAAGGGCACCTGAGTCGTGGTATTGAAGGTGGAGAGAGAACTGTTCATGCACTCCCCCCACCCACAATTCCGTCCGGCCCGAGACTAGAACCCACAACCCTTCGATTGGGAGTCCAACCCTCTAACCATTAGGCCACGACTTCCCAAAGTCATTGCAAGCTGATGATGAGATCTGGAAGCCAGTAGCATAGGCAATCAGATCCATGACTGATTCTGAGTGTCGATATGCACAAATTGAGAAAGAGTGCTTGGGATTAGTTTTTGGTCTGGATAAATTTCATAACTATGTACAGTATATGGCTTTCCCTTTACTGCAAAAACTGATCATTGTCCATTAATTGCAATAATAAAAAATAATCTGAATGAAATGACACCAAGGATTCAAAGACTGATGTTGAAACTGCAGAGGTACGATTTCAATTTGGTATATACGCCTGGCAAATACTTAGTTCTGGCAGATACCCTCTCACGAGCACCCACAAGAAATAATGAGAAAGCAACAGAAGGGGATGTTGAGACTCATGTGAGAATGGTGTGCACTGCATTTCCCGTTTCAGATGCAAAGTCAAAACAAATAGCTGAAGAAACCAAAAAATATGCTGAGTTGCCGACAAGTTCATCTCCAAGATTCCAAGACATCAGAGGTGATCTATGTGTGGTGGATAGAATCCTTCTTAAAATAAATAAATAAATAAATAAATAAATAAATAAATAAATAAATAAATAAATAAATAAATAAAAAATCTGTTTTGTTATTCTACAAAGCTTAAAACAGGACATACTACACAGAATTCATGAGGTTATCTCGGTGTAGAATATTTTTAAAGGAGAGCGAGAGATGCAGCTTTTTGGCCTGAAAGAAACAAAGATGTTGAAAAGATGGTGAGACAGTGTGACACAGGTTAAATATTTTGAAAAACAAACTAAGGAGCCAATTACAATAGCAGATTTACCAACATCACCTTGGGAGAAGGTGGGAATGGATCTCTTCCATCCGAAAGTCAATAACTACCTAGTGGTGATTGATTACTACTCAAATTGCCCTGAATTGTAGAGTGTGGTATGGCCCCAGCCGAGATGATGGTGAATCAGAAACTTCGCACTACACTGCTCTCTTGTTCAAAACAAAAAGCAAATGTGAAAGTAAAGCAGGAACTCAAGCAACTGAAGTGTGACAAAAGTTCTACTATGACATGGCTGCAAAGCATCTACAGCCATTGGTGAGGGATGATGTTGACAGAATCAAAAGTGACGAGAGTTGGAGCAAGAAGGCCACAGTTATGCAAGAAGTAGCTCTAAGATTTTACACTGTGAAAACAGATGATGGACAAATAGACAGAATAGATGTGATCTTTAAAAGACTGAAAAAGAAGTGAATGACCCAAATCAATGCAATGTGAAGTCAGAATCAACTGCATTGTACACAACAAATGACTGCAAAACTGATACGAACATATGCAGTGCACACAAACATCAAACTGCCATTCATTCACACTTAGATCTACAAGAGGCATTAAAAAAATGGATAAATTAAATCTGTAAGAAAAAGCTGAATTTCATGTTGGTAATTAATAATTTGTATTAACTATATAAAATGTGCAAACATAAACTTCGAGTTAAAATGTTATACTGAGTGCAACATAAGATGTTACAAAATAATACTGTACTAAGGCCACTGTTTATATATATATATTTTTTTTTTTGAAAAAAGGGGGGTGTAATGCTATCAAGTGAGTGTGCCATTTACTCTAAGATGCCACAAGATGACACTGTGTTATGTGTTATATGTTGGATACCAAAAAGGTTTAAGAAAAACAAACTTGGGTTGTTATTAAGATGAATAAGAGACAGACATGGTAAGACTGCACTGAGAAATTTTAAGGACTGAACAAAACTGGAATCAAGGAAGTTTTGGGGTCATGTAGATCAGCTAATATAAATAAAGGACTATTGAAACGAGAAGCATTTTGTATTCAGAAACTTATAGGTCACTGACCCCAAATTGCACTGTTGAGGAACTCTGTCTTCCTTTAATGAATTATAATTGGACGAATTCATCAATAATATTTTGTACAATAAATCTTGAGTGTCTACTGCAGCATGGAAAACAATGATTGTTTATGGCGATGTATTTCTGGGCTCGTATTCATAAAGAAAAAAATTAAAATGCAAAAATTAGCTCCTAGTGACAAAATTCTAAGAAAATTCTTTGAAATGTGGGCGTTTACTCTTAAAATTAAAGAAAAAATCCTAGTGAAGAAAAAAGTAATTCAGAAAGCATCTTAACCCTTAAAAGAGGTCTTAAGGTCAAACTTGTTAGGACAGACGAGGACTTTTAAGAGGCTTAAGAGTTTCTTTAGCAGAGGAGAAAATGGCAGAAAGACGAAGAGGCAGAAGAAATGTGTTGCAGACAATGGATGACAGTGAGTTAATAAGACGCTATAGATTAGATCATGCAGGGATTATGTTTGTGACTGATCTTATTAGAGACGTGCTAACATCTCCGACACAGCACAGAAATGCCATGGCGCCAGAAATTAAAGTAATCACTACATTACGATATTTGGCAAATGGGAAAATGCAACAATGCAATAGTGATGATTTTGGTCTGTCACAACCTTCTGTAAGCAGAGTGATCACACAAAAAATTACAGCACTTTCAGAACATCTAATTGTGTCGCAGTTCATTTAGTTTCCACTGGACATTCCCACCTTGCAGGCCCAAAAAACTGCATTTATGAATATAGCAGGCTTATAGGTGCGCACAAGCAGGGGGAACGAACCGTTAATAGTTTGTGCTATATACTCCCATATCTGCTTCTTGTCCCTTGCTGTAATTCCTGGCCCAAATTTTCCTTTAAGAATGGCCTTGTGTTCATCCACTAACTGGGCTAACAGTAAACACTGTTCCTCTGTCCAGTTCGGTTTTCTCGCCCTTCTTGGAAAGAGTGGAACAATTTTTATCATTCTAAGCCAATCAAATAACTTATAGGAAATTAAAAGCATGTTAAATAAAAAAAAAGGATTTATATACACACATATAATGTGTGTGTGTGTGTGTGTGTGTGTGTGTGTGTGTGTGTGTGTGTGTGTGTGTGTGTGAAAGAGAGAAAGAGAGAACTGTCAAATAGGAAAAATTATGCATGTAAATTCAAAGTGCTTGGACAACCAACCAATCACAGTCTTCAAAAGATTGTGTCATACAGTACATAGCAACGGTGTAAACCCCGCCTCCTCACTAAGATGAAAGTTTTTGTCTTTTCCTTACTCAGAGTTGCTCTCAGATCAGCCACGAATCGCTCTTAACCTAAGACTCCTACGTAAAAGTTTTTAAGCTAAATTAAGAATTTTTTGAGAGGATTCTTAGAATCTTTATGAATATGGGCCCTAAAGTTTTAAATCATTGAATTTTTCATATTAAAATCAATTTGTGGAGTAGATACTAATGGTTGTTTATTTACAATAGTTATAAATATAAGATCCCAGATATTGTTAGTTTTTATTACAGATATATTGTGTGGTGTAATTTTGGAGGTGATAATCGATAAATTGTCTAATATTTAAATGAAATGATTAAATGATTTTAGTAATTGAACATTGGCTAATGAATGATGACATCAATATAATTAGTGATTTAAAAAGGGGGTGGAGGGTTTCAATTGCTTTGGACATTGAGGAAGGCTTTGAGGTGAAACGTTTGTTTCCCTGATGGTGGCTTGACCCACCAGCCTGATCTGATTGCAGCATCCTCAAGAAATGGCTAAAGACACTTTTTTCCACACTCGACCCTAATACAATAGAACTGTTTATTCTATTTCTACATTACCTTTGATTATATATATATATCATAATCGATACTGGACTAAAAATACATCCATCAGTCATCGCTTCCAAAATGAATTAAACGGGTCATCTTGTTAATACTATAAATTAATTATAGCAGTAAAAGACAATCTCACCATGAACAAGAACATGAACAGCCATATCACATTAGAACACAAAATTTCCAAAATGAAATGTTTTGGAACCAAACTCATATGTAAGACTTTATATGTATGTACATACAGTAGTGTGATATATATATATATATATATATTAGGGGTGTAACGGTTCACAAAATTCACGGTTCGGTTCGATACGATACACTGATGTCACGGTTCGGTTCGGTTCGGTTCGATACGTTTTAGATACAGCAAAATGTAAAAACATCTCAACTTTTCAGAATGCCGCAAGCGCACCGCGGGTCATGTGACAAGAACCAACCAATCAGCTTCATCCTTTCCCGTAACAAGGTTGAGAGCTCAGCCAAGATGAAGGAACAGCTGATCATAGTTGTATATGGATTGCAATTTTGAAATAAATTTAGTAGCAGAGCTACTGCAAGCGATTTTTAGAGCTTGCAAATCCATTTATCCTTCGCTGAAATTTCCGCGTCTCATGGAGAGAGCACGTCATTGTTGCTTAGCAAAGACAGACGCCTCATGAGCGCTTCTGCCCGAGCGCTTTGGAAAGGAGGAGAAAGACGTGCTTAGCGTTTTCCACGCGTTTTTAGGCACGATATGTGAACGGCCCCTAAGGCGCTCGCTCACTCAGCACGCGCTGAAGGCTCGTTGCAAAATGTCTAATGCATTTAACAGACCAGAAATATAAGATCCTAAAATAACCAACAGGTCTGGTGTTTGGGTTGGATTCCCTGTAAGCTATAGTGTCTAAATGCTGCAGGGATAGTTTGCTGCGTGCATGTTTCTCCTTTTTTTCGTCTTTTCCCAGATAGTACTGACGCATATATCCCAGATATACCCGCTGGTATTTTTTTTTTTTTTTTTTTTTTTTTTGTAATCCCGCTGGTGTACCCTGTCATGTTGCAGATGCGACATACCGTTGTTTTTTTATCCACCACTCTCTTGCCATCACCATTATAGCTTAAAGGGAATCCAAAGTGCACCCAAACACCAGACCTGTTGGTTATTGGGGGATCTTCTCATTTCTAGTCTGTTAAACGCATTGGCTATTTTGCAACGAGCCTTCAGCGCGTACTGAGTGAGCGAGCGCCTGCTGAGTAGCCTAACATAAACATATAAGATGGTGTTTTTTTCTTCTTCGGGAGTGTCAGGGGCGTTGCCTGTTACATTGTTTGGGTTATTGGGCTACCTTGTTGAACGCATATCATTATATTTCTATCTCTCTCTTTTTTTTTTTTTTTCCAAATATAATTAATTACTCCAACGAACCGTTCGGTATACATAATGCGTACCGCGTACCGAACCGAAAGCGTCGTACCGAACGGTTCAATACGAATACGCGTATCGTTACACCCCTAATATATATATATATATATATATATATATATATATATATATATATATATATATATATATATATATAAACTATACTAAGTCAAATATTTTTTTATGAGGAAAATACTGATATTACTGTTATCAGACTCGCTCAATTATACCAATATTTTATATTAGTTTTTTTGTTTTTTGTTTTACTCTCCGGGTAGGATCATTGGGCTGCCTGCATAGCTTATTGTTCATGCTTTAGAATCTAATTTGATTTCTAAACAAAATTAAATAAATACATTTTTGGTACAATAGTGACCCGGTGTTTAATATTTATTTATTTATTTGTTTTTCAGACTAGAAGCAGATACCAGGCTCACATAGAAAGCCTTTTCTTGCGTATGACACAAGCAAGACAATGCCCTTAACAAACTGACAAGGCAGTGTGTGGGTACTTTAATCTACTCCAAACAGACTTTCTAAATCAAAACGAGGAACTGAAAAATGTAAATAATGCAGTTTGACATTTAATCATAGCTATCTTTCTACAGATGAATGTGTGATAACCACCTCCTACAACTGCTCCGATGAGCATTCATTTATAGAACCACAAGCTGGAGAAATGTAGTGAAACATTTAGAAATAAATGAACATTGTGTTAGTCGCTTATGAACACACTGAAGATTCTTACACAAAAACAATAACATTTGATTTTAATGATACAAAAAGTTTGCTGCCTTGTTTTCAAATGAGGCACAAAGTATTTACAAAAAAAAAAAAAAAAAAAATCAATACTCTGTTCACAATACAGTTAAACACAATAATTCATCACTGATTCCTCAGACATGAGTTTTCAAATGTCAAATGAAAAAAATAATAACACATTTTATCAAAAAGACATTACATTACCACTAAATGCCCTGAAATTACAAAGCTGTTATCAGGCAACCCTACGAAAATACAAACATCAGATCAGGACTATATCTGCACATAATCAACATGAAATGACGCTTGGGCAAAATAAATATAAAAAATTAAGATTGTTACATCTCTAGTTTTTTTGGCTATTTTGGGACTCTCTTGTGGTATTTAGAATTCCATATTCTTAAGTAATTCAATGAATTTATTTAATTTGAAAAATAAATGTATCCAAACTTTGAAAATTGTGTATTTTGGAAAAGTTAAGTAACAAAGGTTATTTTATACTTTCTGGCCATTTTACCGAAAAGTTATTTTATTCAAAGTTTGACTGATTAAGTGCTCAAGATTTTTAATTTATCTATTTATTTATTTATTATTTTTATTTATTTATTTATTTAGCAATCAAGCTGTTTAGTGGTTAAGACATACAAGTATTTTAAAGTCAATAAAAAGACTTTTTCTGTTTTTTAATTTCAGAATATTTTTTTGTGTTTAAACAATGTTGAACAGTGGAAACAGGATGAGGAAATTATGCAATCTGGACATGTCATCCACCTGTCAGAGCACATGTACAGCCCTGATGTAACATTTTCATAAGACATTTCCATATAGGTTGGTGAAACCATCATCATAATCATGACCCTTAAAGGAAAATTTAAAGTCACTGAATAGCATATAAATCAAAGAAACTAAGCATGTTTGTAAACATAAGTAAATTCATGCAAACATAAATAAATGTACTCACATGGTAGGTTTTTGGCTCACTGAAGTGCATGGGGAAAATAAGAATTTAAAAATCACATGTTTGCATTTATCATATTTGAATTATAACAACCGTTAAGCTATATGCATTTAATAGACTATTCATAGACCGGCACACACAGTGTTTATGTATTATAATGTATGAAGACATTGATATTACAATAAACTGTGTTCATTTGGTACATTTATAATGACCAAACTGCAGCTTAAAGAAAATCTATCAGTTTTTATTTTTTTTTATTTTTTTTTTAGTTATAAAGATGGAAGTGGAAGGAATCCTGAAGTGGCATTGATGTTTAATTTGACACTCTGACTTTATTCAGTATTATTTTGTGGTGTGATGTAAATACTGAAGGATTCATACTGTATGTGGTTGAAATGCACTGTACCTCTTTGGTGATGGCATATGAGGTTTGGAGAAAGGCTTGTTTCCTGACACTGCATGTGTGTTGTTTGCCCTGTGAAGAGAGAAGGTTCATCAGTAATGCCACTTTGGGAAAATACTTTCTCATCTCCGTTTAATATACAATGACAACCATTAATTTTTAAAACTCTATAGTGTAAAATATAACTGATATTATTATGCATTTTTTTAACAATAAAATACTGACTTGTATTCTGCTCTCAGATTTGTATTGGTTCTGGGTGATTGGTGTCTAAAACAAAAAGAGAGAAAAAATGAACAAATTTGAGGGTTTTGTTGAAACACAATGATTAAAAAAAGGTGAATACTGATTACCTAGAAAATCGGCTCCAGATGCTCCGTCTGTTGAGATGTGTGTGTGATGTAATGTTTAATCAGTTAATGTACTATATAATATGATTAATTGTTAACGTAATTTATGGTTAATTTTAGTTACGTTAAATACATTTTCAACCTGCCTTTGCTCTGGCTTTGGTGGTCTTCCTGGAGCATCTCCAGTGTACCTGTAGATAACACTAGTTAATTCACTGGAGAGAACCAACATTAACCAGACTTTATTTCTATTATATTTTCATAAATTGCTTGCCTGGTATCACTCCTGTTTCCCCTGTTAATCCAAGGTGCTCTCCCTTCAGGCATACTAAAACGACTGGGGGAGAATTTTAAAATAGTCTCAGGATAAGAAAATAAAAGATATAGATGCAAAGCTGAGAAAATGTAAAGTCCAACCTTGAGAATCTGTTCCACATTGATCTCCTATTTTAAAGAAAAGGGTTAAAATTGCTAGTGTACTACAAATCAGAAAATCTTTACTGTTGACATTCATACAGAGACTTTCATGAACACGAATCAATGTGTAAAAACTAATTAAATGAGTATGTCATACATACCTTGGCTCAGATCGTGTTCGTGAACCTTGCATATCCTGATGAGGCCGTCTATAATTGATAATGACAATGTGAAGACAACGAGAAGTTGTCAATGCTGACTGATAAAAACAGAAACTAAGCACAACTGTAGTAAAATTGGTCTCTGTGTACTTTTGAGTAATAAGCAGAAAACGGTGCACTTCTGAAATATTAGTGGTGCTAGATTGTTTAAGATACAGAATCAATTACAACAGATATTTTGAAGAATAAGCATAAGCCAAAAATAAATAAGTAAACTTACTTGTGTTGTCTCTTATAAATGAAGACTCCAGCAAATATGCAAATTAGGATGAACACAAGTGACGTTCCAATAACATAAGGCCCAATTCCAACCCCTTGAACTCCTATGATAATTCGATTTTTGAAAATGTTAAAAGTCACATTTCTTACAAATCATGAAGTACAGTTTCTTTTTGACCAGTGATATGAAAACATGTATGAGCCGGTAGCATCAACATTTTGAACATGCAAAGATCCTCCAAAACATATTGGATGTTACTCAGTCTGTACTTACGTCTAATACTGAGGAAGCCAGTGTTTTCCTGTGTTATACCGCCCCAAAAGTTGGCAGTGCAGACAATTTCATCTTTCTCTTCATATCCAGTTGGAATAAAGGTCACAGAGGACACTGTTTCCCAGATGCCTCCACCCATGTGACGGTGGCTGATAGTTTCTCGGGTTGTTGGGACGCTCCAGATGATTTGGGGAGGGTGAGAGGAGCATGTGTGGTTGACTGAGCATTTGATGGGGACTCGTGTCCCGGGCTCGATCTCTTCAGGGAGGGATGACATCACAGGTTTGTCAGGAGATGCTTTTTAATAAAAATCACAAAATGTTTAAATTAGTTCTGGAATGTGATGGATGAAAAACACTTTCAGTATTTGAACCCAAGTGATTCTTTATATTTCCTCACCCCGGATTATTAGGAACACACAGCTGTTGTTGAAGCTGTATCTCTCATTTTCTCTTTCTGCTTGGACGCAGAATGGCCCGTTGTCATGATATTGCACATTATCCATCTCCACAGTACAGTTATGTTCATTTGGGTTTCCGAGGAGCCTTGTGCGTCCTTTGAAGTTGTCCAAGACATCGACTGGGTCGGTGTGGAACATGTAGCCACCTCTTTCAGTGACCCAAAGAACCCGAAGACGAGTGACATATTCCTCCATCTTGAAACTGCACGGTATTACCACACATGAACGATGCAGTGTAGTGATCTTGGGTATCACTTCTGCCACATGTCGGAAATAGGCTAAAATGATATGAGTGGATTAATGGGTTTACACAGAAATTTACATTTCTAATCATACTGTAAATCTGAGAATGTACATAAATACATACTTTCATTCTGCATTGGACTGGCTGGTTTTTGATACTCTGTAAGACAATTAGTAGAAAAAATAGCCTTAGGTTTATAGAGTTTTACTTATTGTTGAGTTCTTCTTACATAAAATATTGTATTTGTGCTTTAGGCTAGAAACATACAGTATGTCATACAAGTATGTGAACAATTGGTTGCACACATGCTTTCATACAGTAGCTTGAAGCCTCTGTGTTCATATACTTGCATTGCATATCTTTTTCAGGCCTTATAATATTCAAAATGAATCAAAAAAAAAAAAAAAAAAAAAACAAGACACATAATGTAAGATTACTCACGTTGTACACGTAAAACAACAGATGTGTTAAAGTTTGCTTTTGAAAATTTTACGGTGCAAATCAGTTGACTTCTATTGTCCTCTTTTGCAGCCAGAAAGGTTATATTGGAATAGCTGATCTGATTTACACCAGAGAGTTTTTTGTTCCTCGTCGTGACCTGCATGTTCTCATAATTCCATGTGATGGTTGGATTCTCTTTCTGGCAGGAATGATGGACGCTACAAATGAAGTTTTTTGCGATGCCCTCTGTGACATCTGCCAGTTCAGGCTCAATCGTTATTTTATAATGAACACCTGAAATTGAACTGAAAACTTGTAATAGGTTCCACTGTGACATTGATAGTGAACTTATAGCTACATAACAGTTTGAATTTCTGTTTACTCACATTCTGCATTTTTGTCCTCTGTAGCGGTCACTGTTATACCACCATAATGTGTTACTGAACACTTAATAGTCGAGTGCTCTGTCATTATGACACCTGTGCGTGTCAGAGTTCTTTTCCACAGATTGTTTTTAATAGACTCATCGCTGATTTTGTCAGATCCTTCTACACCATTCAGAGTTATTGTTGGTTTGCTGTTTGGACACGTGTGGAAAGCTGAACATGCTACTGTGACTGTGTCACCCGTCCTTTCACCTCCATAAATATAAATGCTGGGCTGCTGTGGCTGTGCTACAATTGACAGAAATATTGGAATTAAAAAATCATATCAGTTTAAACCCAAAAATTGGTTAGAAAAAAGTCAATGGGTCTATTGTTATGATTATTATTGACCACCACAAGAATATTTACATACTGTCAACAAAAATAGTTGAGGTGACATCATAAAATGCGTAGGTGCGCCATCCAACATTTTCAGGGTCAATCCATGCATATAATTTCTCTCCATGGTGAGACAGGTCTAGGTTTTTAATCAACAGACTGCAATCCCTGTTTGATGGATCACCATATAAATCAGTTTTCCATCTGAACTTCTCAATGACATCACTTGGATACCATGGATCATAAACTAAAGGATAACCTCTAGAGACCCACTGATACCACACAACCCTATGTGGGTCTTTGGGTGGGTATGATGTGTAGTAGAAAGAACATGGTATGACCAGACAAGAACCTCTGAGGCCGTGAATTTCCGATGGCATACTCACATACCATGCCAAAGTATCAAACAGCAGAACACCTGTGGAACAAAAGTTGGAGAACATTAATGGCAGGGAGATTAAACTAACTTTTCAAAAGTATTTCTTTGTAGTTTTTTAATCACAAGTTCTCAATATTGTGCACATCCAAAACTATTACAGAAAAAAATGACAAATGTCAGGTGGTGGTTGAAAATTACCTGAAAAAAAAAAAACCATTCATTTATTTACTCATTTTGATTTGCCCTGCACGCTTAATAAACTGGTCCAAAATACAGCAGCTACAGTCCTCTCTAGAACCAGGAAGTATGACCTTATTAGCCTGGTTCGGTCAAAACTAAATTTTTACTACTGCATTTATATTTATACTGGTTATTGCATGCCACCTTATATCTTGAACACTTCCCAACATTTAATCAGTATTATAGCATTCATCACATAATATTTTAAGTCAATTCAACAGCAGCAGACACTTTTTTTCAGATGTTGTTGTGTCAGTTTGTTTCCTCATCAGTAACTGGTGGCATTGCTCGGCACTTGTTTTTGCCAGTGTTGAATCAGCATTTGTCTGCAGTCTGGAAATATCTGAGAAGCTGTCAAATTCCTTGCCTTATCTAATATAAATAGCTTATCTTCTTATCTGCAAACATAGATTTTATGCACAATCTTAAACAGTTAAATTACCACAAGTAGCACTTGGGAAAGAAAGAACAAAAGCCTTCACAAAAAAAGCCACCGCTTTAAATACATTTCTTAAATTGCCTTTTTAGATTTATGTACTGTATTATCGACAGCATCTACATGTATGAAGAAAAAGAGAGGGAAAACTGATGCTATACCGTGCAAAAGCAATTTAAGTAGCAGAGGTCCCATCACGTTCCTGGGTTAACCCTTAAGTAAAAACAAAAACAACTGTTGTTTGACTTGTACAAAAACAAAGGAAAGAAAAAAAACTGACCAACAGATTATAACAAATTTCCCCCAAGGCTAAATTGTTGTTTTCCATCACTTTATGCTGTAAGTGGAGCCACCAAATTGAGACAAATTGGGTTAAAATGTGTGGAAAATGAAACCTTAAAACATTGGTTAAATAAAATGTAATAGACTTTTATTTTCATTCTTACCTTCTTAGTGAAGTCTTATTCACAAACACATGGATTGGATAAAAAAAGATCTATACCAAGCGCTGCAGAATGTGGAGACTGTAAAAGACAAAAAGACTACACAGTTATATGAAGAAGAACCTATAAAAGGAGGTGTGAACACTCTTTACTATGACTCAGAGAGTGACAGAGAGAGGAATATTTTATTTTCTTCCAAATAAGGTTGTCACACATAGTCTTGCATCATGATCAAACAGATAAAATGTTCTAGTCTTGATCTAGACAGTTGTGAATATACAAATGATAGATTGGTTGTTTATTCATGCGTTATTTTTTGGAACTCATTTTAATTGTGATTTTAAAAAGCAGGTACAATCTTTGACTCGGAAATGTCCAGAATTTAAGATTTTATGACATTCTGCTTGGTGAAAATCCTATCCTGAAACCACCTGTCAAAACAGAGCAGGAATGAGATTTATTTTATAAAAAATAAAATCTTTATTATACATTTAAATTATTTCACTTATTATATCATTTTATAATATCACTAAATATTAAAATATAATTTTTCAACTTTACAGAGTACTTCTCCATTTGTCCAAATCATTTCAAAATCCAGTAGTTTTTTTCATAAATTGTTTAATTCTTTACTTTAGACTCCTTAAAAAAAAAAGACTCCTTTTTTGCACAGCCCTAACATTTCCCCATAAAACATGAAAAAAAAAGAATGTTTAACAAACTAAAATAAAAAAGATTATCTCAGAATCAGAATCAAACGGCATCAAAACCATATGATTTTATTCCACAGTATTGGCACTACTGAATTTTAGGTGCTAACTCACCTTTTCCAAGGTTTAGCATACCTGCTGAATAAAAGTGCTTTTCAAACACTTAGTCCAGGTGCAGGGCATAAATCAGTCTGAAAACATGGACATAGAAGGCCTGAGAACGGTCGGTTGATCCATTACAAAGTTTCTTCTAAGATGATTCCCACTCTAGATGTGTTAGATGAGGACTTGCCTGATCAACGCTGAGGATTCTTACATGGAGTCTGTCTTTTCAGCTGCATCCTAACAATGGAAGAAACAGATTGATAAAGACATTATCAAGCCAGTTAGATAATGCTGCTGGCAAATACTCAAGACAATATGCTGCGGCCGTTCACACCATGTTCTAATTAAAGCAGTTCATGTCCTTGGACCGGGAACTGTGTGTTTCTATGGAATCACTATTGAGGCCTAAATTAATCTGCAACAGTCAGGTAAAGTGGTCATGTGGTTGTACCACATGTAGAAACTCTCAGAAAATTCCCAAATTAAAAAAAAAAAAAAAAAACTTGAAAGTTACAGTCTTTATAAGAGCATCCGACTGAAGGGTTTACATTTATTTGTGCAGTGTAGCTTTCAATAAGGTGATCCTGCTCAGAACAGGTCTCAGTCCACCCACACGACATACAGCTGATCTGGAGTTCTGCTGTGAGGTGGCAAGTAATTTAAATGTACAGTATGAACATGCCTGATGTGAACAATGACATTGTTATAAATTCCATGTCTGAACATAGAAACAGGGTTTCACAGACAGGGCTTAGCTTAAGCCAGGAATAGGTCTTAGTTATATCAGGATATTTAAATAACTTCTATAAAAATGCCTTAGAACTTTACTGGTGTGCATCTTGAAAAACGACAATAGCACAGACATATTTTAAGTTGTGCCAGTACAAGATATTTAAGGCAGCTTGAACATGCATGTTAGTCTGAAACTTGTCAGTGAAACCGGGGGATAATTTTAATATAACATTAGCTGTGCTCTCTTTTCACAGTTACACTACCAAAGCATTTCTTCCTTCTAAATCAAAAAAGTCGTTAAGAGGCCTCTGAACCTAGATAGAACAGATGTATACTTATACATTTTGTATTTATACCCTTAATTACTTTAAATTTACTTTCAAACAATAGCCATGCCTATTAAACATGGTCGTTACATTATTGCACTCACCATATTAATGCCACCATCGTCTCGCCTCCGTTGTATGAGTAAAATTAACTTAACAATTACACAGGGTTCAAGCGCAGTTTTGTCCGCTGCATACAGATGATGGTAAATTTAATTGAAAGACAAATAATTAATTGCATGACGTACTGCTTGAAAAACTTTTTGAAGTGTACCCCACATTGGTTTAAAATTAGAAGCAACACATAAATGTCTTTCACAATGAATTATCAGAACGATATACAGTACCAGCTGTTTTTTGTTCAACAACTTTAAACATACTTTATTTCCCAAATATAAGTTTAATATTTATATCCTGCAAATTGTTTGATACTGTCAAAGGACAGTTAATTTCAGTGTATGGTAAGTCTGGAGAAATCATTGCTGGAAAATTGTCTTCTGCTTCTGGTCTTTGTTGTAATATTGAATAATCATATAGAAGTATCCATTCTTCAGATATGGAACTTAACATTTTGTCCAACATCTCTCAATCTATTAATTCAGAAGGAAGTCCAAGTTCATGAGTCAATGCAAAAATATTACTTAAATCCTTTCCAGCCACTTCCACCAAGTCCTTCATTATTATTATCTGTGCATTTTTAATTTTTTGTTCAAACCATGATGGTATCTCACAAGACATATTCAACCTAGACCCATTAATCAAATGGTTCTAACAACCAATGTAAATATTTTACATCAATAGACCTTGTTATTTTCATCAAACACCATGATTTCCGAACTCCTTCATAAAAAAATTTCTTTCCAATCATTTCTCTTACAATCTGTCCAAAACACTTCTTTACGTTGATCTCACCAAACCCCCTTGTGAAAGTGAAAGTGAAAAGTGAAAGTTACCCATACTTGTAAATGGTGCTCTGCATTTAACCCATCCAAGTGCACACACAGAGCAGTGAGAAGTGAACACACACCCAGAGCTGTGGGCAGCTATAGATCCAGTTCCCGGGAGCAAATGGGGGTTAAGTGCCACACTTCAACCATGGGTATTGAGGGTGGAAGAGAGCACTGTTCATTAACTCCCTCCCACCTACAACTCCTGCCGGCACCGAAACTTGAACAAGATGAATTTGGCTCTCTAACCATTAGGCCACAGCTGCCCCTTGTGCTCTGACTCAAAATTAAAATCTTCAACAAGATCACAATTAAAATGCCAATATGCACTTTTATTTCTTATAGAACCGATATAAAAAGAAGAAATCACCAAAGAATGGTCTGTAAAACATATGACTTTTTAAACACTGATATGGTAATTTATAACAATAGAATCTATCCGATCTTCTCTTACATGTGTATACTGTCTTATATTGTTATGCAAATTTCTCCAAATATCACAGAATTCATTTGATACAATGAGTTGTAACATTCTTCACCTTTAAAAATCTCCACCAGGTATCAAATAATGATCTTCACATTGCTGAGTTGTGTTAGCAAGTGAATCAAAAAAAAAAAAATATTCATATTATTGGTGCACACACATTAATCAATTTAAGTGTCATCTTTTCATATTTCCCTGTCACTTTTAATAATCTTCATTCTATTATTTTTCCTTGAAAATTCAATTCCAACTCAGTAAAAAACACTTTTATGACTAAGACAGATACGACCATCCCATTCTTTTTGCCACTCTACTACATTATCTGTTGTGCTATGAGGTTTTTAAACAAATGCTAGATTTTTTCATTTTCAAAACATCATATCACCACTTCACCACTCTTCAGTACCATGTATACTTGTCTTCTAAACGAAACAACGTTTCAATAATGGCGATTTACAGCCATATTAGAGGGATCTTTTTATGGCTGAGACAATCAGACCATGTCTTGAAAGTTTCCTTTCTATAATGAAAGGACATTTGACAACAAAACTTTCTTTGCTGGATTAAGAAGAGGATTACTTTCACAAAGCTATCGTTCAATGTTCTTCCTTTTTCAACAACCTAATTTACTTTGTCAGTATTTGCTAAAATGAAGACAGGCATGCTGCATCCTTGATGGAGACCATATAACTTATCCAACAGCTTTTCCAATGGCTATACTAACTTTTTCCACTGAGCTATCAATGGCTAAAAATAACTGTGTAACCCAGCCAAACCCGCCTTTCCCTTGAGAAATCACTCACACACCAAAACAACAAGATATAACAACAATATGCACATAAAAAAAAAGAAAAGTAACAGACCGTAAAGATGAGAAAAAAAAACGGTCACGCTCCGACTCACACTACACTAGTTCCACAAACGCCCACGGATGCGCATGCGCATGCGCATGTGCATTTTATATTAAATACACGTGCTCCTAAAAAGCAGTCTTACTAAAACCGTCCACCATAAAGCCTTAAACTACCAAACAAGGGGCGTAGTTTTTTTTTTTTTTTTTTTTACATTGGAGAGGACATTAACCCAAGTACCCCCAAATACCGCCCACTCCGCCTCCATCCCACCGCCCACTAAACACCCAGTCATTTTCGCATTTTTTTTTTTTCATTTTCACATTTTTCTATAGACTTTTGATCATAGTTTCACGTCACCAAATGTCCCCATGTATGCTTGCCAACACATTCCTAACTCCTAAACAGTTTTATTATTATTATTATTAATAATAATTATTATTATTAATAATAATAATAATAATAACAATAATAACAATAATAATTTTGTTCAACAGACAATAATTGCACAATTTTTATTTTGTGAGCCAACATCAGCATCAGAGAGCTGGGAGTCTTTATCACTTATCACTTTATTTTAATATCGAATTGGACCCAGGAGCGATTCTGAAAGGACACGTTGTTGCTGTAGTAACAAACACTTTCTTGCAGAACTGATTGAACGATGAACAGCACGCTATTTCAGTGTTGTTGTTTTTTATTTTCTGGATATTTCAGCCAACAGTTTGATTTGTACATTCAGTTGCAGGGCCGTGCACAGACCTTTTGAGGGGCATGTGATGAAACTGAAAAAGGGCACCCCCCCCCCCTCCCATTTTTATATCAATTATATATATTCTCTTTTTTAGCTATTCTGTTTGGTTTTATAAGCTTATTTGTATTATTTGGTTGACATGATTATGAATGACATTGAGAAGAGGGGAAGGTGAGCAATGAGTCAAATATTTTTGACAAACTTTTTTGAAATATAATTTAAGTAATTATGTCCAACTCAATTCCAGATTGTAAGAGACTATAGCCATACCGTTACTATAACATATCCAACATGTATCTGCATACCTGGCAAAAATATTATACTGTGGTGGACCAGGGATGTTGGACTCTTGAAGGTCTCTTATTCACTACACTTTCCCTAAAATAAGCCAGCAATGAAAAAATAAATAAAAATAGTGTGAAAAGTACAGTTGCAGTGAAAAGCATTTCTGAAGGATCACGTGACACTGAAGAGTACTGAACTGGAGTAATGATGCTGAAAATTCAGATTTGATCACAAAAATAAATTATATTTTAAAATATATTCAAATAGAAAACAGTTATTTAAAATTGTAAAAATATTACACAATATTACTGTTTTTGCTGTATTTTGGATCAAATAAATGAAGCCTTGGAATGAATCATGAATTACATTCTGCGTGATGAAATATAAAGATTTCACAGTGATCTTCTGTAACTTTATTTTAGTTACTACTACATTACTGTAGTAAAACCATGTTTTACAACATTTTATACATGTGAGGACGAGCGGAGAGTATACCATAACATGATTAGCCTAAATGTTAATAAAGCCCTCTCTCTGAGGCGACGTCCCACATGTCTCAGTCAGTCAGACAGACATCCAATAAATAAAATATGAGCCTTTATAGACATAGTGTTTAGTAGTACTTATTCAAACAACAAGATATTTATTTACCCTTCGCAAAACTTTGTTCAGCTCAGCTGTTGTCTACTGTACTGTGTGTTGACTCAATGCATATAGAGGGGCGGAGTTATCAGCTTACTGACAGCTTGAGGATCGAATAAGATTTACACAAGCTCGTTTTAAGAACTTTCATTTGCTAAATATTTGTAAAACAGACAGACAGACGTAAAGGGTGACCAATAGCATTGATAAAAAAATAATAATAAAAAAAAACACCAAAAAAAAAGGGCACTTCGGAGTGTAAGGGCAAAAAGGGCATGTGCTCTGCACAGGTTGAGCCCTACCTGTGCACGTGCCTGTTCAGTTGAACAACATTAATTTAAGGTTAAATACTTTCCTCGGCGCCTAAGGATATAGGCTACTGTTCCAAATCTGCACCACAGAGTGCCACTTAGGCTACATATTTTATCATAAAATCCTATTTGTTCCAAATTATTTGTAATGTACATAATGACTTTATCATAGGCTGGAAGATATTGTGAATCTTTCCGCACAACCTTTTTCTGTACGTGCTCTAGGCATATAGGGAGCTAATAATAGCCAAAGATTGCGCTTTCTGTTTCCCTTTACTCTGTTGTCAATAACCGTACTTCAAACTCATCGATGCAACTTTGTTAATTCCTGAAGTAAACTTATACTGTTTTGGACTACTTTCTTGAATTGGGTGCAATACATGTGAGTTGTTCTAAATGAGCGGCGCTTCTCTGGTGTACGACTACATTCCGCCCATGTATTAGATGCGCGTCCTTGAAAGTGGGCAGCTTTCTACTGTAGCCTATTTATTTTAACTTCTTAGGTAATATCAATGGTATGACGTTTCAGGTGTGTCCGAAATTACAAAAACATATACACATATTTATAGCTTACGCCCCTGCTACCAGGAACTGAACCCAGAGAAGCCCCCTCAGCCAGCTGCGCTGTGCATTATGGGATGAGGAAGTTGTTGTTTAATAGTTTCAGGCGGCAAGGAAGTCGACCGGAAGTTGAAGTCGGCCGGGTGCCGCCATCTTGTAGCAGAACTTCACTTGTGTTAGCATTCCCATTGACTCCCATTCATTTTGGTGTCATTTTGACAGCGAATAACTTTACATCTGAGGCGTTTAAAGACTCCGTTTGTCCATTATTTATTTCTAAAGATACACGACAATTTATAAAGGGCTCCAGTACCTTCTATGTTACATTATGGCCCCATAGAAACAGTTTTTGTAAAAATAGGCTAACGATTGCGTCATAACCACACAACTCTCTGTCGTTTTACCGTACAGACAGGAGGAGAAGCTGGCAGGCAATTAACTTAATATGGCGTACTGGCGTTACATTTTAAAATACTATACAAAATAATAAATCCGAATACTTACTCCTGCTCACTCACGCCAAGAACTCCCCACTCAAGCTCGCCGTCTCTGCAAGATTACAGTTTTTCTCAGTCGCTTTGGTACATTTCTCGAAGCAAACTCACAATTTGCAAAACATAAAGTGCATTTCTCAAAACAACTCGTACAAATAGCAAATCACCATGAATTACCTGCAAAAGCCAGTCTCCTGCTCAAAATCCTTAGTTCATCTCTCAAAAATAAATATCTGTGTCAATGAACATATCACTGCCATCAGAATGACAAGTCCTTGTGTCATAGTTTACGGATAAGACAGTCAAATTGCTTAGTCATGTTGTCAATATAACAGTTTACTCTGGAGGGATGATCTGATGTAAACCTCTGTATTGAACAATATGCCATATGCTTATGTATGCCATATCCATTTCAAACGTACACATTTACACATTACTGTATGTGGGATATTGACTGAAAGAGACTGGATAGAATTCCCAGTTACACTTTTACAAAGTCTGACCAAAAAAAAAAAAACCTTTACAATGTCATTGTGATATAGAAAAGGAAAAACAAATATGGACACAAATATGAAAATAAGTCCATTTTCAGAATGTGTAACTCTTGTGTTGTCCTCTGTCTATACAGTATACAGTTTTTCTCAGTCGCTTTGGTACATTTCTCTAATCATTCTTGAGATTTGCAAAACAGTAAGTGCATTTCTCAAAACAACTCGTACAGATATCAAAACACAATGGATGACCTGCAAAAGCCAGTCTCTTGCTCAAAATCCTTAGTTCATCTCTCAAAAATAAATATCTGTGTCAATGAACATGTCAGTGCCATCAGAATGTCAAGTCCTTGTGTCATAGTTTACGGATAAGACAGTCAAATTGCTTAGTCATGTTGTCAATTTAACAGTGGAGGGATGTTCTGATGTAAACTACTGTATTGAACAGTATGCCATATGCTTATGTATGCCATATATCCATTTCAAAACTACACATTTACACATTACTGTTTGTGGGATGTTGATTGAAAGAGACTGGATAGAATTCCCAGTTACACTTTTACTAGTGGTCTGACCAAAAAAATAAAAAAATAAAAAATACTTTTACAATGCCATTGTGATATAGAAAAGGAAATATGGGAACAAAGATGAAAATAATTCCATTTTCAGAATTTGTAACTCTTGTGTTGTCCTTTGTCTATACAGTATAAGCTTTCCTACTGAAGATTCATGAGATGAACCTTTGAGCTATTTCAGAGAAATGGTTTATAATTGGTTTATCATCTACATTCTCTTCATTAGTCAAGATTCACTTGCACAATTCATGCCAAATTGACAAAACATCTAATAATAGTGTGTAAAAATACAAATAAAAAGTGTGCTTGGCAGTTTATGACAACTAGATTAACCATTTTGCATTTAATGACTTATACGATGAACTAAAGACTAGATGTTTTGGGGGGTAAGACTATTGCACAGAAAACTGTATAATACATTTTGAGCAACATGACATTAGCAACTGATAATGTAGGAAACCGCAGATAAATGTGCGTAATCAATTGCATGAATGTACAAAAGCAATCGCAACTTGTTCAAAAGAATGAGAAACTGGTTTTATGATGTGTATTAATGACTAGATGATGTGGAGGTTGTACAAGTAGTTTTGAAAATTTCATTTCTGTTTTGAAAAATGCACCAAAGTGACTGAGAAAAACTGTAAGCTTTTCAACTGAAGATTCATGAGATGAACCTTTGAGCTATTTCAGAGAAAGGGTTTATCATTGGTTTATCATCTACATTCTCTTCATAAGTCAAGATTCACTTGGACAATTCATGCCAAATGTACAAAAAGTCTAATAATAATGTGTAAAAATAAATATAAAAAGTGTGCTAGGCAGTTTTTGACAGCTAGATTAACCATTTTGCATTTAATGACTTATATGATGAACTAAAGACTAGATGTTTTGAAGGGTAAGACTGTTGCACAGAAAACTATGCAATACGTTTTGAGCAACATGACATGAGCAACTGATAATGTAGGAAACTGCCGATAAACATGCATAATCAATTGCATGAATGTACAAAAGCAATCGCAACTTGTTCAAAAGAATGAGAAA